>NC_067492.1:56925261-57110261 GCF_947179515.1 Apodemus sylvaticus | reverse complement strand
GCATAAAATATTTCTCTCTTAAACTATTTCTAGAGTAGGAATCAAAGAAAAATAGTTCTACTTCTTGAAGTTGATTTTGCTACCTAGTAAAGAAGTTCTCATTGCAGGCCTCATGAGACACCCAGGAGACCAATCATGAACAGCCAGAAGAACAATCCCCTGTACATTGGGTGTCAATCCTAAGGGGAAATACTCACAGAAACATCTGCGTGCTTAGGAGGTTGTCTGGAGCCTAGAACAGTAGGGAGGATTTCTATTAGTTTTTCAGTCTTGACCTAAAGATAGCCAAGTTGTTCAGTAACCTGGGCACTGAAATGAGCTACAGAAGCATTGGATGAGAATTGGATTGGTTCTGGTTGTCTTTCTGACTTCTCTTTATCTTTGGAAATCTTTACCTGTCTATAATCTAACTCATTTATATGTTGGCAATACTAGGATGAGTCCCTGCTTATTTAAATAGTTCACCTCTGCTTCACTGATGCTTAGAAAAGCTTGTGCTCTGTAAATTATCAAATAAGCAGTAATGGCTATTATTATAGAAGATACTTTGACTACACAGATGCATAATGTCAGAAGAATCAACCTGAATCCCAGCTGTGGGATTTTATCACTATAAAACTTGGTGATAGTGCTTGTTGACTATGGATCAGTTTGTTAATCTGTGTAGTGAGCCATTGATGCCTTATGTCTGTAGCTCTTGGGTAGATCTGATGATGATCTGTAAAGCACCAAGTACAGATGTTCCCTGCTAACACACCTTATGAAGACTATAATCAAGTGCATTATCCTTCAGTCAGCAGTGCTCCCCTCAAATATCCAAACTGACAGCAGGGTTCAGAGGATCTGATCCTTTAGGTCCATAATCTGCAACTCAGGTTTTCTCTCCTTTGTCATCTTTAGAGAGCCAGAGTTCTGTAAGATCTATCTGCCTCTATAATATACCATCAATTATTAAAACTATAAAGTATTGATGAGTTGTTTTTATAAAACATAGTGACTTTAATGTATTGATCATGAATAGAAAAAGATTGAATGAGCTTCAGGAGAAGAAAGAATTGTCAAGAATGGTGAGCTAATTCATTCTGTGGTCTGATGCCAAGACAGTTGTGGGAATATATCCCTCTCAGGCTGCTTGTGTCATGCTGTTTTGCATTTGAGCCTGAGGAGGATGTTGAAGACCTACCTTCCCATGGACATGAAAAGACAACCTAAGATAAATAACATAGTGGGCAGGGGCCTCTGCTGCAAAACAGCAAGGGCTTTGGTTGGTTCTAATTCACTTCCCACATGGTTTCCGCAGACTCTGGAAAACAGGTGGCAAACTTCATAGTTCTTTTCAATTGGAAGTGACCTACGGGCCATGAAGCGCTTGTTCAAGTTCAGGAAGACTTGCTTCTATGTTCCCTTTATTTTATGATGAAGGCTCACACAGCAGGAAGTGACATTTATGTAAATTCTCATTTATGGTTAGAAAGCTGTGACCATAGAGAGCAAGTAGTTTTCTCAAGATTTCAGAGTATAATGATTTAAAGATTTATTCTGACATCCAGTACCTAATTCTGGTGGTGGGAACTCTATTTCCATGTCTTTAACTGGACTATTTTTAAAATTATGATTATTTGTTGTAGGGGAACCAGAGGAGACTGATAGCATGTTCGATGAGAGGATGGCTTGATTCTTTCCTTCCACCAAGTAGGTCCTGAGGATTGAACGCAGGTCATCTATCAGGGTTAGTGTCAGGTGCTTTTCCCAGTTGAGCTGTCTTACTAGGTCTTTCAGGAAACTGATGCTGAGTGTTGTTTCATTGTAAAGTAGGTTTTCAACATTTAGCCCTTGCTAGGCGGTTTCTTGACCTATTGAATGTGTGTGTGTGTGTGTGTGTGTGTGTGTGTGTGTGAAATTGTTTTATGACTGTGTGTTCACATTTATGTGTCTATGTATGTGTGATTGTGTGCATATTTATGTGTATGGGTGATTATGCATATTTCTGTGTTTGTGAAAGTTTAAACATCACTTTTTTGTGAGGGTAGGTAAACATTTACATCTGGGAATGCATATATGTGTTTTTATGGCTGTGTGCACACTTGTGTATGTGCACATTTTTGTATATATAAGCACCTGTGTGTATATGCACATCTATTTGTGTGACTATGGGCACATTTGTGTGCATGACTGTGTGCACATTTATGTGTGAGTGTATATGTGCATTTTTTGTGTCTGTGTGTGCACATTTGTGTGCATGCACATGTGTATGTGCATATCTCTCTGTGTGAAAGTATTAGTAGGCCAGAGGATGACCTCAGACTCTATCCTTCAGTCATTGTACATTTTATATTGAGTCTTCACTGACCTGAAATTCAGTGATTAGACCAGCCTGGCTGGTGAAGGAACTTCTGGGATCTACTTGTGTCCACTTCCCCAGTGCTAGGTTACAACTGGGCACCACTGAACCAAGACTTCAGAAGACAGAATTCAGGTCAATCATATTACCTACTGAGCCATCTCTTTATCCTTGGAAGGTGTTTTTTAAAAGGAATTTGAAATTAAGTAGAGTCTATAACTCATCAGCTATCAAGTCATGACCCACTGACTTCAATATCTTCCAGCATGACAAAGGGTAGCACACCACTATACTTTTTGCAATGTTCAGCTAGAGAAGAGCTTCCCACCTTCCCTTATAAAGTCCTTATAGCCACTCTATGATACAAGAAGCACAAGCCTAAGTGGAGATGAAAGACCTGGCCTCTGGGAAGTAAGTCGACTTACTTATGTTCCCGCAGACTACTGGTGGAAGAATTAAGAAATAGGTCAATCATTCTAGGAGGATTCGATTATTGTTCCTACACCAGCACAAGGATTATTTTAGTTCAGTTTCGAAGAGTTCAGTGCTAGAGCAAGAATCATGTCCTAACACTGCAACAAGCTGGGTTGAGGGTCGGTTACTTATCTCACTTAGCTTTCATGTATATATGCCTCAGAAGTTGGCAGGAAGGAAGGGAACTAGAATATTTACAGATAATACTCATGGAAACTTTCTGGTGCCAGGTAAACTGTTTTTCTCTATGCGCTCGTTTCTTATACAGAATCCTTTAAAGTGAGAAATATCATTTCCATATTATAGAGAAAGAAACTTAAGTACCATCTAACTGAATTAGATTAAGTCAGGACTTGAATTCAAAAGGATGGGATAGGAAACTTTAGTTCTAGCAAGCATTAGTTTTTGGCACCTTTCTTGTCTTGCACAATACTGCTTCACTTGACAATATAGATATTGCTGCTTTTTGGAACTACTACTCTTTGAGTCTCAACTCTGCCCATTTTTTGGTCTCTTTCAAGGACTCTATTCTAGCTGCAGCCCTTTGTAAGTTTCAAGCTGATAATTTGGTAGTCCTTCCAAACTCATGTTCTGGAAACATTATTCCCAATGCAATAGAGTAAGAGATGTAATCCACAGGAGGTATTCAGATCCTGAAGATTCCAAGGCATTAATGGGTTCCTATCACCACAGGATTTATACCCACTTTAATCCTCTGACATTGTCTTTTGCCACAATGCAGCAAAAAGTCTGTTTTATGTTATAACAAGAAAGCCCTCACTAGTTGGCTTCAAAACTATACATTTCTGTTCATTGTAAATTAACCAGAATGCTCTTCTACTAGAAGTACAAAAATGAATGAAGACATCAGAGTTGCCTCATGAATTATCCATTACAAAACAAAACAAAAGCAGAAACAAAAAAGAAATGTCTCTCTGTGTGTATGTGTGTGTACCTGCCATATGGTACACATATACTAAAACATACATGAGACATAGTCAGAGGACAACACTGAATGTCAGTCCTCATCTTGTTCTCTTTGGTGTCCTGAAAATCCCCTGGGATTCTATATCTTGTTTCCAGTTTTCATTTCACCATAGGAGTGTTAGGATTATAGCTATGTACCACTACATCTAGTTTTATTTGGGTTCTGGGAATGGGATTTGACCTCAGATCCTCGTGTTTCACAATAATCCCTTTAGCTCCTGAGACATTTCCTCAGCAAAGGCTTACAGTTCTTTATTTCTGACATACTCTTTTTTTTTTCTTTTGGACCATCTCAAATCACTGTGTACATTTTACATTCATGACTATTGGTATATTGCAGGGTTCTGATTCTATATCACCTTCTCCAGACTCTTCCTTTTGTCAGAGTGATACTGGGCTTAGAAAGCAACCAGGAAGTTTCCCCCTCTGCCTATGTTTTCTGTAAGAGATTTGGTATCATCAATGATAGTTCTTTCTTTCATGGCTGGGTGGACTTGTGAATGAAACCATATCTGTGTACAATATCTTCCTTGGTAAGCTTAAACTCTGAATTCACCACAATTCACAGTTAGAATTCTGTTCTAGCAAGTTATTGATGAGTCTGTGTGTTTGCAAAGAATTTCTTTCATGAAGTCAAATTCATGTGAAGAGATCTGTTTCTAGCAATCCCATTTTATCCTTTTAATGTCTGCAGGGTCTGAAGTGGCAGAGTATTTTTGATTTATATTGGTAATCTGTGTCTTCTGCTTTTAGTTAGTATTTTTTATTTCATTGATTGTTCTCTTTGGAATCTCACTAGTTTCTACTGTAATTTGTTTCTTCTTGTCTTGAGGTTTTTGTTCATTTTCATTTTTTTTAAATTTTTTCTAGCTTCTTAAAGCAAAAACTTTCAGAGTGTTATATTTTCTGACTTAAGTACTTAAAATTATTTATTTATTTTTATTTTATGTGTATGGGTGTCTGCCCACCTATGTATTTGTGTATCAAGTGTGTTTCTTATGCCTATGGAAGCCAGAGAGGTCATCAGATCCCATGGAAATGGAGTTAGAGATGGTTGTAAGTCACCATGTGAGTGTGCAGAGTGGGACATAGATCTACAAGAGCAACAAATCCCTTAACCAAGAAAGGCATCTCTTCAGCCTCTAAATTTTAGTTTGTAAGGATTTATTTATTTATTTATTCATTTATTTATAGGTGTATCTATGTGTGAATATGTGCATATGTAGGCAGATACCATGGGGATCAGAAGAAGGCATCAGCAACCCTGGAGCTGGAGTTTGTGGTCTACCCAACATGGGTGCTAGGCATTAGACATGGGTTCTCTGAATTAATAGAAAGTGTTTTTAACTATAGAACTAGATTCTCTGCAGTTTCTAAAATGAAATTTTCCCCTCTAATTACAATTTTAGTAGCATATCACAAATTTGGTATATTTTCATTTAGTTCATGTTCATCTTTTCTTAAAACTTTCTCTTGCATCTATTGATTACTTAGAATCATGATAATTATATCAAAATATATTGGAATTTCCCAGCCTTTTTACTATTGTTTAATTCTATTATAGTCACAGATCATACTACATATGATTTAACCCTTCTTAGCCTTTTAAAGTTCAACGTATGGTTGAGAATGTAATTATATCTTACCATTTCATTTGCACAGGAAACCCTGTAATGGTATCTTGATAGTGAATGGAATGTTCTACAGTATCCATTAGATCCAGTTCCTCTCAGGGGTATTCAGTTCTCTGGTACTGTTCATTTCTTTTATTCACTGTATTTATTGCCACAAGGAGTTTAAAAAATGTCAGAATACAGCTACAGATTTGACTTTTGCTGTCCTTTATTCTGTCAGCTTGCTTTCTGTCTTTTGAAAACCACTCAATAATACAATTTGAACATAATTGTTTTTAATTGATCACTTTATCATTGGGTTTATCTCTTTAACCTCAGCGACTTTCTTTGTTCCAATGTCCACTTACACACCCTCTCTAGCTTTATTTTTATTAGTGTTTATTTGGCAAATCAACTTGTAACTTTTTCCTGTGTTTTTCTCTGTATATATGTACATATACATATGTATTCATTTTTAAATGTTTTATTTTTTATGTGTATGGGTGTGTATCTGAGTGTGGGTTTGTGTACACATGTGCAGTGTACACAGAGGCCAGAAGAAGGCAGCAGATGTTTTGGAGCTAGAATTACAGGAAATGAATGCTAGGCCTTCTTAATCATTGAGCCACCATTCCAGCCCCTATGTCATTGTATTTAAAGTTACTTTCATCTATATAGCATAATTAATGTATTTATAATCATTTTAGATATCTCTATAGTTTACTTAGTGTCTTTGGACCATTTATATTGATTGCAATGATTGATGTCCTTTTATTTAGATTTGTCTTTGTATTTTTTATTTTTCTTTCTTTTTTGTTCCCCTATCTCCTCTTTGAGATGTCTGAATGTTCTCAGTCTACTTAAATTTATGTGTCTATTTTTTTTAAATACATCTTTCCTAGTAAGTTTAGTCTTCAGAAAAGGGATTACATTGGATGTACCTCACCTTTCTCTGTTCACTCACGGTTGGTTTTTATCATGTCACATGGAATGTAGGAGCTTACTGTCATAGTTGTTAGGATTCTGTCTAAACTCTATCCCACAGTTTCCTGGCAAGAGTCAGGTAGGCCTGGCCTAATAGAAAAGGGGACGTTTGCCCCCTCCTCTCTCTCTCTTGCTCTCTTACTCTTGCCTCTCTTTTTTGCCTCTTGTCCTCCTGGGCTTCTCTCTCCCTCTTTCCTTCTTCCTTCTTTCCACATGATCATGGGCGGCCTCTGCTTCTCTCCTCTTTCCTTCTCTCTGCCTTTCTCTGCCTCCTTCTCTCTCTCTCTCTCTCTCTCTCTCTCTCTCTCTCTCTCTCTCTCTCTCTCTCTCTCTCTCCTCTCTCCTCTCTCTCTCTCTCTCTTTCTCTCTCTCTTCCCCTCTCTCTCCCTCCCTCTGGTTTTTTGAGACAGTGTTTCTCTGTGTAAACCTAGCTATCCTGGAACTCACTCTGCTGTACTACTCTCTTAACTCCCCCCCACCCCCATGCTCTAAATGAACTCTACTCTATGCTATACAATTGTATGCTTGGTCCCTCAGGGGCAAGGGATCTCTTGGGATGGGCATGAAGAGACATCCCTTTCCCACACATCTCACCACAACCCCATAGCACATATCTTATTTCCCTTTATTTTTTTTTTTATAATCACAACATTGGTGCCCTGTGACTCTGTAGGTTTTCGTCACACCTCAGCCACCACAAGAGATCTACACTCACTAGCCCCAAACCAATAAGTCCCCTTTCCCACTGGTCATAGTGACCATCTGCATGGTCCTAGGGAAGAGTTTGAGGATGGAAGACATTCAGTCTTTCACTGGCAGAACTTCTGCCTGGGCCCACTGCATGCTACTGCCTGAGGAGCTGCCTGGCCAAGCCAAAGCAGTGGAACACACAGCATCCCAGTCCCTCAGCCGCTGAGTGCTGCCTGCTTCATAGTGAGCTTGCAAGGACAGGCAGGAAGGAACAGGGAAGAGGTACTCACTGCCGCAGTCCTGCTTCAGTCTTTTGCTGCCTGCTAGTGACCCATAGCTGCCTGCTAGCAAACCATAGCATAGGCTTCTCCCCCTCCTCCCTCTCCCCTCCCTCAGTTACTGGCTCCCACTGCAGCTGGTTCTGCCAGTTCCACTCCTTGAGTCCTGCCATGGACCCTGTCTATAACTTGCTTTACCACGTGTATGACCACCTGCATGCTCTTGCGTGCAAAGGGCCATGCACTCATCGCAGCTGCCACCAAACTGTTACTTCTACAAAGGAAGAGATTTTGTCTTTCCTAGGAATAGCTAGGTTTTTACATTTTTGAGTTCTTTCCTTTTCCCGTCTTTCTTGCCCCTTATATGAAACAGTGTTAGGCCCCATCCATGAACCTCTTCTCAAACCTGATACCAAGCCCTTTCAAGGGCTCCAACAGGCTCTCAATAAGGTTCTAGACTTACACGTCTGGTTGCCTACAACTGTATTCTCTTCTCATAACCTGTCACAGATCCTAACTTACAAAGGCTTACAGATTCTACCTCCCTCCAGGGTTCTTTCTCTTCAGGTAGCACGAACAGAAGACCCCACTGGCTCATGTGCTGCTACCACCCAGCCTCTGCCATGTTGATTACTCAGATGGGCCCAAACCAGCCATTCAGTTCCACATTTTCTGCTACCAGACTGTAGAAGCTCACAAATACACACCAGCATATTAATTGGTAATTTCTCCAGTCAAGCAGAGGGATTCTAGATGCCCAGATAACACCTAGACAGCCTCTTTTGGGCTAAGGGATTGGCATTTCAGTGCCCTGATCCTCATGGCTGACCTATGAGTTAGGACACAAACCCTTGGGTGACTTCCCTTCTTGAAAGTAGTTCATAAATCCCTTGCATTCTTGCAGCTGACTGAAAATTCCTGGTACCATGTTGAATTGCTTTCTGGAAATTTCTGGGAAATTGCTACCATAGCCCCTAGTTATTCATGTGATGACCTGAATTTCTAGCTTGGGTATACACTAATCCGTTACTAAGCTCTTTTTGGGATGCAGGTATGAATAGTTCACTTGCATCCCCATCAACCAATGGGTGCTAAATTGTTTTCAAACATATATTTAAAGGGATCATCACATATCCTGTCAGCAGTCTGGTAAATGAAAAAAGGCCTGAACACTTACCTATCAATGCCCCCACACCCCTGGCCTGTTCTCAAAGCCTGCATGATTAATTGTCATAGGCTAGAACCTGCCTGGACAAACTCATTTTCTGTCACCCCGATCACATGCTACTGCTGCTAGCTTTCTTATTCTGGTCCTAGCCATATGTCTCTTTGGTAATACAGCAATATACTTTTCTCTACACAGCCTGTCAAACTTTCTTAAGATTCTCATTCCTATCCTGTCTTAACTACTGCTTCTAAATTCTATTCAGTTATAACCATAGCCCTCAATCCTGTTAGAAGTTCATTAATTTTTGAGTTTATGATAAACAGGTTTCCCAAAGCCTCTAACAGTTTCTTCCATGAGGTCCCAGAAGATATGAACACAGCTACAAGATTCTGCCTGGATTGTGATATGATAATCACTGAAGAACGCAGTGGAAAAAACTGGAAACCCTGAGTCAAATGACTTGGCTGAAACAAAGGTAAGCAATTTCTCATGTCAGTCATATCCACTCCACAGAGAAAAAGCCCTGTGTCCTCTGTGCTTGAAAGCCAGACTGACTCTGCCCTATTTGCCATTGAGACCATAGAGACCCATGGGAACCATTGGAAAGTGGACTTTGGCATTTTTTAAATAATAGAACTGCTAGATTTTTATTTCTCAGACTTCTCACTACATTGACAGGTAGAGGAAAAAAAAAAAAACCCTTCATGAAAGTAATCTGTTACCTCCTTACCTTAACTCATTTTCATTAATTCAATGCTTCATATTTCCTCTCCTTGCTATGCCACTGTCCCTACATTATCTGCATTCCTATAAATTTGCCTATCTCTAATAAAACATTCCACTGTATGATCCAACTTTTTAATCTTGTTCCTTCTGCTCCAAAAAAGGCTCATCTTAAAGACTGTTCATGTGCTTAACTCATGCTGCTATCTCTTTTATAAACTTATAAACTACAAGAAACCTACTCAGATTTATTTCTCATGGACCCAATAGGCTCCATCCAGATAGGTACATCTGCCTAACCTATCCCAGAGGGTAAGAGTCTTCTGAGTTTCAAATGTACATCTTAAAATTGTTTTTCTTTCTCCCAAATGTATTTAACCTTTTTCTCTACCTATAATAATATATTTTCAACATCTTGTCAAGTCCAGGTGTTTAATACAACCAGGACAGCTATAGAGAAAAAACGTTCAGATTCTCCAATCCCCTGTCACAGAAGCTTCCACTAGACCTGTTCCTTCTGAGCTATCCTCAGATGGCTCCACAGACCCTGGACAACAAGGAGGCAGCCAATTATCCTAAGACTGGACCAACTTCCCCCATACCTATTTCTCTAGGTTCCCCAGGGACACATCACCCCCAATGTCATCATGAAGCAGTCAGGTATCATGACGACTCTATTTCTGCTTCTTCATCACCTTTTTCTAATTTTTTGTGTGTTTTTTTTTAAATTAAACCAAAACAGGGGAATGTTAGGATTCTGTCTAAGTTCCACACCAGTTACCTGGCAATGGCCAGGTATGCTCCTCCCCACAATTAACTGGCAATAGCTAGGTTGGCCTGGCCCACCATAAAAGGGGCTGCTTGCCCTTCCCTCCCCCCCTCTCTGTCTTACTCTTCCTTCTCTCTCTTGCCTCCCTCTCTTTCTCTTACTCTTGCCTCTCTCTCTTGCCTCTTGCCCTTTTGCTCCCCCTTGCTCCCCAGTCTCTCCCCCCTTCTCCACGTAGTCATGGCTTGCCTCTACTTCTCTAGTCTCTCCTCTCTTCCATTCTCTGCCTCTACTACTCTCTTAACTTCCCTCCCCATTCTCTAAATAAACTCTATTCTATGGTATACTGTTGTGTGGCTGGTCCCTCAGGGGAAGGGATGCCTTGGCATGGGCCTGCTGAGGCACCCCCTTCCGCCACACCTCACCACACCCCCATAGAACATATTGCTGTACCACTTTATCTTTTTATAATCACAACAATAGTGACCCCGTAACTTCTTATCTTTATATTGTCTAATATATTGAACTGAATTCTGTAAAAAAAAATCCCAGCCCACAAAAATGTAATATGTTTTTACTTTTAAGTATCAAATATATTCTATAAAACACAGTACTAAAGAATTGTACATTATAATGCTATAATATTTTCTTTTTCTTTTGTTATACTTTTTCCTTTTTTAATATTTTGTATTTTTAGTGAACAAAAACCAACTATATATATATATATATATATATATATATATATATATATATATATATATATATAGTTCAAGAAACTATATATATATAATCAAGCAAATTATCATGTTCATTCCTTCTTCAACATATCTTTATCATTCTTTTTTAAAATGAGTATATGTGTCTGTATGTTTGTATGAGCGTCTGTGTCTTTGTGAAAGAGAGTGAGACAAAGAGGGAGGGAGGGAGGAAGAGAGAGAAAAAGAGAGAGAAAGAGAGAGAAAAATAGACAGGAGGAGAGAGAGAAAGAGAGAGAGAGAGAGAGAGAGAGAGAGAGAGAGAGAGAGAGAAGGCAGATGATTCAATTTTTCATGTACTAACTATCTCCCCTTCAAATACTACCAATTAGTCTAGACCTGCTGGCTAGTAAACCCACAGGGACCCAGATGCCTCCACTTCCCCAGCACTCAAATTACAAGTGCACACCATCATACCTGGATGTTTTGTGCAATATCTGATTTGAAATAAGGCTTTGTATTTACAAGGCAAGTTTTCTACTAACTGATTATCTCTTAATAATTTATATTACAAATTTGTGAGCTTCTCTTAGCAGTTTCCTTAAAGGATATTTCATCACTGGATATAGATCTCATAACCTCAAACTTTAGATAATTATTTTTTATTTAAGCATGAAGCATCATATTCATACATCATTGTATACAGGATTAGGTAGCTTAATTCTCTTTCAAGGACAAATATAATAGTAACACATGTGATTGTATTATATTTCTAATAAAGCAATAATTTTTATAGTTCTAGCAATTTATGATACTTTCAGTCCCTTTCCCAGGATGTCTGAAGGGAATTCCAATCATTTGAACTATTGCTTCCCTGTAGAAAATGTTTTTCTCTGGCTACTGTAAAGATTCCTTTTGTCTTAGGCTCTGGAGTGTGGATATAATGTATCTTTACATATGGAGTCTGAGGCATTCTGTATATGCAGTCTGAAGAGATAAAGTCTGAGGGGACTGTGAATAGGGAGTCTGAGGGAGTTCTGTATGTGGAGTGGAGGTGGGGATTCTGTTTGGACTCTACTTACCTTCTTCAGTTTGTAGACGTACAGCTTTTGTCAATCAAGGATAATTTCATTTTTTTACCCCAATTATTTCCCTCTGTCAATGCTTTCCCTTTGGATTTTTGACTCCAAGGATTTCTAAACTGACTATAAAACTGACTATAAAATGTTTTGTATAGTTCCACACATCTGCCATCTCATTTTTCCCCAATATTTTTATTCTCTCTGCTTTTCAGATTATTTAATTTCCATGGGTATACTTCAAAGTTCACAAATTGATCCCATTTTTTGAGGGACATTTTCTTTTGAAATTTGATTATTGCTCAAATTCAATTTATTTTCAATTCTTTTATGTACCTACTATTACTTTAATGAGACTTTCTGTTTTTCCATTTATTTCAAGCTTGTTTCTGATTGCTGGGTATTCATGTAGTAATTGTAGTAATTGTCAATTGTCTTTGTTAGTGGCTATGATATGACAATCTTGTTACGTGGGCAGTGACTTTTGTTGTTTAAGAACTTAGAGTCTCCTTGATCTTCATAAGATTAGTATCTTTTGATCCAATTCTGGACATTTTCATTTTAAGAAGTATGAGATACATCTCTGCTCACTAGTTGACTCTTACAGCAATGCTGATGCTTTGTTTCAGCAGGTCATCAATTTGCTTAGGTCAGCAATTTCCTACCTCTATTCTACAGAACCTCAACTTGGTACCACTTCAAGTTCCAGTGTCTGTTGTGCTAGTCCGACAGACCTGGCACCTGCCCCACTTGGTGCTCATTTTAAAGCTATTGGTAGCTTTGGTTCTTCTGTTAGTCTAGCTTTGAGAGTCCTGGCTGAACTGAGTAGCACTGGCTTGCTTGCTGTGATTGAAATTGGGGCAAGCAGAGGAACACACAATGCACTCTGTGAGGTCACTGTCCTGAACCCCTTTCTGCTGTCACCTTTCACTTGCCACTCTGTTACAATTCCCTATGGTCCCTTTATTTCTTTGGGTAAAAAGTTGGGGCTATATTGACCTGGTAGCTACATGTAGCTGTGTGTTCTGGGCCTAATTGCTAAGGACAGGAAAGAGAAACTGATGCGAGCTACTCACAGTAAGGGATCCCGTGTATCAGATATATGACAGCTCTCCCTGACTGACACAGTTTTTCTGTAAATCTAAAAACATTCTAAAACAGAAAATATATGCATTGGAGAGGCTGAAATAGAAAGGCAGTTCTGAGTTTGAAGCAATCCTGGGATCTATAGTGAGTTCAAAGCCAGCCTGGTGTACATAATTAAACATCATCTCAAAATATAAAACACAAATCTATCTTTATTAAAAATGAAGCAGTGGGTCCTGTGCCTGGCAGGGTGATCTGCAGCCACCATCTATGCTCCCAGTTGGATAGGACAGGTGACCCCAGGTACCGAGCTATCCCGAGTCTAAGA
Organism: Apodemus sylvaticus; assembly: GCF_947179515.1. Classification (NCBI taxonomy): domain Eukaryota; kingdom Metazoa; phylum Chordata; class Mammalia; order Rodentia; family Muridae; genus Apodemus; species Apodemus sylvaticus. The sequence goes on along the minus strand of NC_067492.1, from coordinate 57,097,049 downwards.
TCTCTGGGGATGAAGACAGACCACCGAGCTGCAGGCTGCTGCCTACGCCCAGGACATGGGCAGATCAGCGTTCATCTGTGTGCCAGCCAGGCGGGGGTCCTGTGCCCTGTGGGGTGCCTGCAGGACCCATCTTTGCTCCCTGGCAGAGCAGATGGGCAGCACCAGGTTCAGTTCACATAGACAACCCAAGTATAACATTGCTTGGGGCCGGCCACACCAAGGCTCCAACAGCACCCCAGAGGAGGGCAGCACATCAGCAATCTGGGCCAGGGGAAATCCAGTGGTGTGGAAAAAACCTTATGGGCTAATAAGAGGTTCAAGCACCAGCCAGCGACAACAGGACCAACTAACACCAGAGATAACCAGATGGTAAAAGGCAAATGTAGGAACGTTACCAACAGAAAACAAGGCAATATGGCAGCATCTGATCCCAATTCTCCAACAACAGCACACCAGATACCCCAACACACCAGAAAAGCAAGATTTGGATTTAAAAATCACTGGTCATGATGCTGTTAGAGGAACACAAGAAGGACATAAATAAAGCTCTTAAAGAAATACAGGAGAAAATGGATCAAAAGTTAGAAGGCCTTAGAAGGGAAACACAAGAATCATTTAAAGAAATTCAGGAGAATATGAGTCAAAAGATAGAAGCCAATGAGGAAGAAAGGAAAAAATCACTTAAAGAAATACAGGCAAACTTAGGTCAACAGGCAGAAGTAATGAAAGAGGAAACACAAAAATCTCTTAAAGAATTATGGGAAAACATAAACAAGCAAGTGAAGGAACTGAGCAAAACCATCCAGGATCTAAAAACAGAAGTAGAAACAACTAAGAAATCACAAAGGGAGACAACTTTGGAGGTAGAAAAACTTGGGAAGAAATCAGGGGCCATAGATGCAAATATTAACAACAGAATACAAGAGATAGAAGAAAGAATCTCAGATGCCGTGATACCATAGAAACCATTGACTCAACAGTCAAAGAAAATGCAAAGTGTAAAAAGCTTGTAACCCAAAACATCCAGGAAATCCAGGACACAATGAGAAGACCAAACCTAAGGATTATAGGCATAGATGAGAGTGAAGATTTACAACTTAAAGGGCCAGTAAATATCTTCAATAAAATTATGGAAGAAAACTTCCCTAACCTAAAGAGAAAAAGACCAAGTAACATATAAAGGAAGACCCATCAGAATTACACCAGACTTCTCACCAGAGACCATGAAAGTTAAAAGATCCTGGGCAGATCTCATACAGACTCTAAGAGAACACAAATGCCAGCCATGACTACAATACTAAGTAAAACTCTCAATCATCATAGATGGAGAAACCAAGATATTCCATGATAAAACCAAACTTACACAATATCTTTCCACACACCCAGCCCTACAAAGGATAATACAGGGGAAAACACCAGTACAACGAGGGAAACTATACCCTGGAAAAAGCAAGATAGTAACCTTCTTTCATAAAACCCAAAAGAAGATAACCGCTCAAATTTAAAATTAACATCAAAAATGACAGGAAGCAATAATCACTACTCCTTGATATCTCTTAACATCAGTGGACTCAATTCCCCAGTAAAAAAGACATAGACTAACTGAATGGATATGTATACAGGACCCTACATTTTTCTGCATACAGAAAACACACCTCAGTGTCAATAACAAAAACTACCTTAGGGTAAAAGGCTGGAAGACAATTCTACAAGCAAATGGTCTCAGGAAATGAGCTGGAGTAGTCATTCTAAAACTGCATAGTATTGGTATAGTGACAGGCAAGTGAACCAATGGAATAGGATTGAAGTCCCAGAAATGACCCCACATACCTATGGTCACTTGATCTTTGACAAAGGAGGGGAAAACATCTAGTGGAAAAAAAGATTGCCTTTTCAACAAATGGTGCTGGCTCAATTGGAGGTCAGCATGCAGAAGAATGCAAATTGATCCATTCTTATCTCCTTGATCTAAGCTCAACTTCAAGTGGATCAAGGACCTCCACATAAAACCAGACACACTGGAACTAATAGAAAAGAAACTGTGGAAGACCCTTGAGCACATGGACACAGGGGAAAAGTTCCTGAACAGAACACCAATAGCTTATTCTCTAAGATTAAGAATTGACAAATGGGACCTCATAAAATTAAAAAGTTTCTGTAAGGCAAAGGACACTGTCAAAAGGACAAAACAGCAACCAACAAACTGGGAATAGATCTTCACCAACCCTTCATCCTACAGAGGGCTAATATCCAATATTTACAAAGAACTCAAGAAGTTAGAACCCAGGGAACCAAATAACCCTATTAAAAATGGGTTACAGAGCTCAACAAAGAATTTTCACCTGAAGAATTTCAAATGGCTGAGAAGCACCTTAAGAAATGTTCAATGTCTTTAGTCACTAGGGAAATGAAAATCAAAATAACCCTGAGATTTCACCTCACAGCAGTCAGAATGGCTAAGGTTAAAAACTCAGCAGATAGCAGGTGTTGGCAAGGATGTGGAGAAAGAGGAACACTGCTCCACTGCTGGTGGGATTGTAAGATGGTAAAACAACTCTGGAAATCAGTCTGGCAGTTCTTCAGAAAACTGGGCATGACACTTCTGGAGGACCCGGCTATACCACTCCTGGGCATATACCCAGAGGATTCCCCAGCATGCAATAAGGACACATGCTTCACTATGTTCATAGCAGCCTTATTTATAATAGCCAGAAGCTGGAAAGAACCCAGATGTCCCTCAACAGAGAAATGGATACAGAAATTGTGGTATATTTACACAATGGAACACTACTCAGCAATTAAAAACAATGAATTCATGAAATTTTTAGGCAAATGGTTGGAACTAGAAAATATCATCCTAAGTGAGGTAACCCAATCACAAAAGAATACACATGGAATGCAATCACTCATAAGTGGATATTAATTAGCCCAGAAGCTCTGAATACTGAAGACACAATTAGCATAACAAATGATTCCCATGAAGAAGGAAGGATAGGGCCCTGATCCTGGAAAGGCTTGATACAGCATTGTAGGGGGAGTACCAGGACAGAGAAAAGGGAGGGGGTGATTGGAGAATGGGTGGAGAAAAGAGGACTTATGGGACATATTTTGAGGGGGAAACTGGGAAAGGGGAAAGCATTTGGAATGTAATCAAAGAATATAGAAAATAAAAACAAGACAACAACAGGAAAAAAAAAAACTAAAGCAGTCAGGAGCCAAGATTTAACTCCTTCTGTTTAAATGAACACATCCATCTCATCAGCATTCAAGTATGCTTTCACCATTAACTAATGATAAAATTATTTGTACATACAAGAAAAATGTTTTTAAATGCTTTATGATTATCTGTAAAAATAATTTGTAAGACTATTTTATTTTATTTTTATTTGTGTGTATCTATGTCTAGTTACTTATTTTAAGTACCTATACATGTGGAGTTATAAGATTTTGTCAGGAGATAAGAAAATTTAAAAAGCCTTGATTTGCCTCACGGAATGTCAGTTATGGGCCAGTTATGTCTTTCTGAGCTTTGTATATTGCATGTACTTTACATTCTTCAATGACTAGCCTTCCATCAAGTCTGTGAAATTAATCAGTGCTGTGCATAGGCATAGATTGATGGTGAACTGACTTATTGAAAGTTTGGATTGTGTTGAGCAATGCTTTGGCAATATTTTTATATGCATTTCTTGGAGTATATGAGCCTTGGTTTCTTTAGGAATACACTCACAAGTGGAATTCTAGTTATATCTATGGCTTTGATCTTAATAGTCAGCTCTTTTTTCAAGCCTTTCTTTAGTTTACACTTCTACAAGCAGAGCCTGGGAATCACCAGACTCCCTGTGGCTGTGTCTCATTCATGCTTGAACCCATCACGCATGGCACAAAGGATGTTTAATCTATGGTTATTAAGCTGTTGAACAGACAGCTGGATATGGTTATCCTATCCAGTGCTGAGAAGAAGTCCTTTTGTTCAGATTCCAAGAAGCTTAGGGTGGCACTTCACTCTTCATAGAAAGGTTTCAATGACATTTCACAACAATTATCTCCAGTGAGAAATGTGTTCAAGAAAGCTACTGGTGGGTTTTTAAAGGGAAGGAGAGAGATTCTGACAGACTACCAAAGGCTGTCCTCTCCCTGTTTGCATGGTAGGGCTGAAAGTAGGCTGCAGGCAAGGACACGGAAGTAATATGAAGAAGGGGTTATTTTAAGAATCATAGGGCAGGAAAGAAAAAGAATCACAGAGCAAATTCCATGGAGGAACAGTCTGCACAGTATTTTTTGCTGTGTATTGAGAATTACAATTCACTCCCTCAATGTGATTTTATTCAAGATAAGCTGGGAAGAACTGTAATTATACAGGGTTAGAGCACACAGTCCCATTTCACTGCTGCACTTTGACTTTGGACACTCATACCATACTCTAAAAAATTTTAAACTACTAGATGGTAAAAATCTTTGAAACTTGGGAATTGACAGTTCAGTATGGACAGATGATCTCAAAGACACATGGAATAAATTAAAAAATTCATAAAGCCCTCTGACTCTGCAGGAGAGGAAGATACTATGAGACATGGGGTATTTGAATTAACTGCAAATGACTCATCCTTGGACCCCTGAAGAGAGGAACTTTCAAACATCAAAATAAAATCCAATTAGTGCAACAATTGCATTAAACTGAATAATAAACATTTCTTGTTATTATATTTACTTTACATGTCAAGCTTTCCTCATGTGTTGCCAACTAAGTTTCTAAAATTGTATGTATGAGGCAGAAAAGATCCCTGTTTTCAGATTGTCAAACTAAGACACAGAGAATTTATTTTTCTATATGCGACCCTTCTCAGTCTCAGCCAGTGAGAGCTACAGCTAGAAACTTAATATAGGCAAAGACCCCATATTTTACACTCTACTTGTTTGCTTTCTATTTTATGTACACTACCTCTCCATCTTTTTTTAAAAATAAAATATGTGATATTGAGATTTAGCTCATGCATGGATTTGTGTCTCTGATTCACAATAATGACAGGATGGCTTCATCTTCTCACATTTCTGTCGTGATGCTTGCTTTCAACCCCTCTCCATGATCCTTGGTATGTGGCAATTTAGTAATTTTCATAATGTTACATGAATGGAATCAAGCACTTAGTCTGGAGGTATTCTAGATTGTCGTCATTTACTCAAGAATGATGCCTTTAAGGTTCATTTAAGCTGTAACTCTAAACATTTGCTTCTGTTCACAAACTGATGTGGTACTGTGTGGTATCCACTTGGTTTACTCATTTGCATGCTGAAGGAGATCACTTCTGATTTAATCAGTTGCAATCTTGAATAGATCCACTATCCACATCCATGTACAGAATAGGTACATGCTTTCATTTATCCATGATAAGCATAGTGTGATAAAAAATAGTGTGATTTCTTGGCCATGATGTAACATTTTTATATTTTTTTTTATCTATGTGTTTGAGGTTCTATGTTTATGTGAACATAGACAAAAGAGTCTAGAAGAGAGCATTAGAATCCTTGGAGCTAGAGTTACAGATGGTCTAAACTGCCCTATATGGAAGCTGTGGATTGAACTTGAGTCTTCTTCAAGAACAACATGCTCTCATAACTGCTGAGCTGTCTCTGGAGCCTACCATGCAGTAATTCTATAAGATATTGCTGGATTGCTTTCAGAAAAATCTGTATTATTTTCTATCCCTACCACCAATTCATGACAGATCCAGTTGCATTGCATCCTCCTCAGCACTGAGGAATGCCATATTTGAGCAACTATATAGAATTTCTAGTTTTTCAGACAGGTATATATGGCAAGTTCACAATTTTTATTTCCATTTTTTAGTAGCTGGTAAAGTTAAGCATTTTCTCATTTGCTTATCTGCCACCTGTACTTCTTTTAATAAAGTGCTCATTCTACCTTTCCCCCATTTTAAAAAACTTTGAGTTACTTGTCTCATCAATGACATTAAAAGGCTTTAAAGTATGTTCTAATATATTTTGTTAGATATATGATCTGTATATTTCTTCTCACAGTTTCCCGCATGTTCTTTCACTTGTTGAATATTGCTTTCCATAGATCAAATGTCTTCAATTTCAATTAAATATTCATTATCAACCTTATTAGTTTATAGATCATGCTTTTGCTGTAATATCTAAGAACCATTTAATTAAGTAAATGATATAATACTTATAAAATACTTGCTTCTGAATTTTCATATGATAACATTTTTATTAAATGTGCCATCTACTCTGAGTTACTCTGAGGGCAGAGGTTGTTTGCTTGTTTTGTTTTGTTAATGTGGATAGCTATCGAATTATTATATATCCTGAAAGACTCATTTGAATAGCATTTTACAGTTGTATTGAAATTCAACTGAATATATTACCACGGGACTATTTCTTTTTTTTTCCCCACTTACTTTTTTTTATTCGATATATTTTTTATTTACATTTCAAATGATTTCCCCTTTTCAGGCTCCCCACTCTCCAAAAGTCACATAAGCCCCCTTCGCTCCCCCTGTTCTCCCATCCACCCCTTCCTACTTCCCTGTTCTGGTTTTGCCCTATACTGCTACACTGAGTCTTTGCAGAACCAGGAGCCACTCCTGCGTTCTTCTTGCACCTGATTTGATGTGTGGATTATGATTTAGGTAATCCAATATTCTAGGCTAATATCCACTTATTAGTTAGTGCATACCATGATTGATCTTTTGAGACTGGGTTACCTCACTTAGTATGGTGTTCTCCAACTGCATCCATTTGTTTAAGAATTTCATGGATTCATTGTTTCTAATGGCTGAATTGTACTCCATTGTGTATATATACCACAATTTTTGCATACATTCTTCTGTTGAGGGATACCTGGGTTCTTTTTAGCTACTGGCTATTATAAATAGGGATGCTATGAACATAGTGGAGCGTGTATCCTTATTACCTGCTGGGGAATCCTCTGGGTATATGCCCAGGAGTGGTATAGCAGGATCTTCTGGAAGTGACATGCCCAGTTTTGTGAGGAACCGCCAGACTGATTTCCAGAGTGGTTGTACCAGTTTTCAACCCCACCAGCAGTGGAGGAGTGTTCCTCTTTCTCCACACCCTCTCCAACACCTGCTGTCTCCTGAATTTTTAATCTTAGCCATTCTGACTACTGTAAGGTGAAATCTCTGGGTTGTTTTGATTTGCATTTCCATAATGACTAACGAAGTTGAGCATTTTTTAAGATGCTTCTCTGCCATCCGAAGGTCTTCCGATGAAAATTTTTTGTTTAGCTCTGTACCTCATTTTTAAATAAGGTTATTTAGTTTTCTGGGTCTTAACTTCATGAGTTCTTTGTATATATTGGATATTAGCCCTCTATTTGATGTAGGGTTGGTGAAGATCTTTTCCTAATTTGTTGGTTGCTGATTTGTCCTTTTGATGGTGTCCTTTGCCTTACAGAAACTTTGTAATTTTATGAGGTCCCATTTGTCAATTCTTGATCTTAGAGCATATGCTATTGGTGTTTTCAGCTCCTTTGTCGAGGATCAAGTGGCCATAGGTGTGTGGGTTCATTTCTGGATCTTCAATCCTGTTCCATTGATCTGCCTGCCTGTCACTGTACCAATACCACGCAATTTTTAACACAATTGCTCTGTAGTATTGCTTGAGGTCAGGGATAGTGATTCCCCTAGAATTTCTTTTGTTTTTGAGAATAGTTTTTGCTATCCTGAGTTTTTTGTTATTCCACATGAATTTGAGAATTGCTCTTTCTAACTCTATGTAGAACTGAGTTGGGATTTTGATGGGTATTTCACTGAATCTGTATATTGCTTTTGGCAAAATGTCCATTTTAGCTCTATTACTCCTGCCGATCCATGAGCATGGGAGTTTTTTCGATTTTTTGAGGTCTTCTATTTCCTTCTTCAGAGTCTTGAAGTTCTTGTCATACAGATCTTTCACATGTTTGGTAAAAGTCACCCCAAGGTACTTTATTCAGTTTGTGGCTATTGTGAAGGGTCATTTCCCTAATTTCTTTCTCATCCTGCTTATCCTTTGAGTATAGGAAGGCTACTGATTTGCTAGAGTTGATTTTATAACCTGCCACTTTGCTGAAGCTGCTTATCAGCTGTAGGATTTCTCTAGTGGAGTTTTTTGGGTCACTTAGGTAGACTATCATATCATCTGTAAATAATGATAGTTTGACTTCTTCCATTCCAATTTATATCTCTTTGACCTAATTATGTTGTCTAATTGCCCTAGCAAGTACCTCAAGTACAATATTGAAAAGACAAGGAGAAAGGGGGCATCCCTGTCTAGTCCCTGATTTTAGTGGGATTGCTTCAAGTTTCTCTCCCTTTAGTTTGATGCTGGCTACCAGTTTGCTGTATATTGCTTTTACTATGCTTAGGTATGGGCCTTGAATTCCTGTTCTTTCCAAGACTTTAAGAATGAAAGGATGCTGAATTTTGTCAAATGCTTTTAAAGCATCCAATGAAATGACCATGTGGTTTTTTTTTCTTTGAGTTTGTTTATGTAGTGGATTGCATTGATGGATTTCCATATATTGAACCAACCCTGCATCCCTGGAATAAAGCCTACTTGATCATGGTGGATGATAATTTTTATGTGTTGTTGGATTTGGTTGGCAAAAATTTTATTGAGTATTTTTCCATTTATGTTCATAAGGTAAATTGGTCTGATGTTCTCTTTCTTTGTTGGATCTTTGTGTGGTTTTGGTATCAGCGTAATTGTGGCTTCGTAGAAGGAGTTGGGAAGTGTTCCTTCTGTTTCTATTTTGTGGAATAGTTTGAAGAGTATTGGTTTTAGGTCTTCTTTGAAGGTCTGATAGAATTCTGCACTGAAACCATCTGGTCCTGTACTTTTTTTGGTTGGAAGACTTTCATTGACCACTTCTATTTTTTTATGGGTTATGGGAATGTTCTGACGATCTATTTGGTCCTGATTTAATTTTGGTATTTGGTAACTGTCTACGAAATTATCCATTTCCTCCAGATTCTCCAGTTGTGTTGAGTATAGGCTTTTGTAGTAGGATCTGATGATTTTTTGGATTTCCTCAGTTTCTGTTGTTATATCCCCCTTTTCTTTTCTAATTTTGTTAAGTTGGATACTTTCTCTATGCCCATTGGTCAGTCTGGCTAAGGGTTTACCTATCTTGTTGATTTTCTCAAAGAACCAGCTCCTAGATTTGTTGAATCTTTATATGGTTCTCTTTGTTTCCACTTGATTGATTTCAGCCCTGAGTTTGATGATTTCTTGTCTTCTTCTCCTCCTGGGTGAAGTAGCTTCTTTTTGTTCTAGGGCTCTCACATGTGCCGTTAAGCTGCTAGTGTATGCTCTCTCCCATTTCTTTTTGGAGGCATTCAGGGCTATTAGTTTTCCTTTTAGCACTGCTTTCATTGTGTCCCAATGATATGGGTATGTTGTGCCTTCATTTTCATTAAATCCTAAAAAGTCTCTGATTTCTGTCTTTATTTCTTCTTTGGCCAAGGTGTCATTGAGTAGAGTATTGTTCAGCCTCCATGTATATGTGGGGTTTCTGTTGTTTTTGTTGCTATTGAAGTCCACTCTTATTCCATAGTAATCTGATAGGAGTCATGGGATTAGTTTGATCTTCTTATATTTGTTGAGGTCTGTCTTGTGACCAATTATATGGTCGATTTTGGAGAAGATACCATGAGGTGCTAAGAAAAAGGTATATTCTTTTGCTTGAGGGTGAAATGTTCTAAAAATATCAGTCAAATCCAATTGGTCCAAAGCTGCAATTAGTTTTACTGTGTCCCTGCTTAGTTTCTGTTTTCCTGATCGGCCCATTGAGTATAGTGGAGTGTTTTAGTCACCCACAACTATTCTGTTAGATGCAATGTGTGCTTTGAGCTTTAGTAAAGTTTTGTTTACAAATGAGGGTTCCCTTGCATTCGGTGCATAGTTGTTCAGAATTGAAAGTTCTTCTTGGTGGATTTTTCCTTTGACCAGCAAGAAGTATCCTTCCGTGTCTCTTTTGATGACTTTATGTTGAAAGTCTATTTTATTTGATATTAGAATGGCTACTCTGGCTCATTTCCTGAGACCATTGGCTTGTAAAATTGTCTTCCAGCCTTTTACTCTAAGGTAGTTTTTGTCTTTGACACTGAGGTGTATTTCCTGAATGCAGCAAAATGTATGTTCCTGTTTCCTTATCCTGTCTGTTAGACTATGCCTTTTTATTGGCGAATTTAGTCCATTGATGTTAAGAGATATTAAGGAATAGTGATTATTACTTCCTGCTATTTTTGTTGTTATTTTTATATTGGGTGGTTATCTTCTTTTTGATGAAAGAAGGTAACTATCTTGCTTTTTCGAGGGTGTAGTTTCCCTCATTGTATTGGAATTTTCCTCCTATTATTCTTTGTAGAGCTGGGTTTGTGGAAAGGTATTGTGTAAATTTGGTTTTGTCATGTCTTGTTTTCTCCAACTATGGTGATTGAAAGTTTTGCTGGGTATAGTAGTCTTGGCTGACATTTGTGTTCTCTTAGAGTCTGCATGAGATCTACCCAGGGTCTTCTAGCTTTCATGGTCTCTGGTGAGAAGTCTGGTGTAATTCTGATAGGTATTCCTTTATATGGTACTTGGCCTTTTTCTCTTACTGCATTTAATATTCTTTGTTTACTACATTTGGGGTTTTTTCTTATTATGTGATGGGAGGTATTTCTGCTCAGATCCAGTCTGTTTGGAGTTCTGTAGGCTTCTTGTATATTCATGGGCATCTTGCTCTTTAAGTTAGGGAAGTTTTCTTACATAATTTTGTTGAAGATATTTTCTGGCCCTTTCAGTTGTAAATCTTCACTCTCATCTATACCTATAATCCTTAGGTTTTGTCTTCTCATTGTGTCCTGGATTTCCTGGATGTTCTGGGATACAAGCTTTTTGCATTTTGCATTTTCTTTGACTGTTGAGTCAATGGTTTCTATGGTATCTTTGGTGTTTGAGATTCTTTCTTTCATCTCTTGTATTCTGTTGTTGATATTTGCATCTACGGCCCCTGATTTCTTCCCAAGGTTTTCTATCTCCAAAGTTGTCTCCCTTTATGATTTCTTAGTTGTTTCTACTTCTGTTTTTAGATCCAGGATGGTTTTGCTCAGTTCCTTCATTTGTTTGTTTATGTTTTCCTTTAATTCTTTAAGAGATTTTTGTGTTTCCTCTTTCATGACTTCTGCCATTTGACCCACTTTCTCCTTCATTTCTTAAAGTCTTTTTTGCATTTTTTATTGGCTTCTATCTCTTGAGCCTTATTCTCCTGAATTTCTTTAAGTGATTTTTGTGTTTCCATTATACGGGTTTCTAGCTCATTCATGTTCCCCTGTATTTCTTTAAGAGATTCATTTATGTCCTTTTTGTGCTCTTCTAGCAGCATCAGGACCAGTGATTTTAAATCCAAATCTCGTTTTTCTGGAGTGTTCAGGTATCCAGGACTTGCTGATGTTGGAGAGCTTGGTTCAGATGCTGCCATGTTGCCTAGATTTCTTTTAGTAGTGTTCCTACGTTTGCCCTTTGCCATCTTGTTATCTCTGGTGTTAGTTGGTCTCGTCTCTGGCTGATGTTTGAGCCTCCTTTGAGACTGTAAGGCTGTTTCTGCAACACTGGATAGCTGGGTTTCCCCTGTCACAGATTGCTGATGTGCTGCCCTCCTCTTGGGTGCCCTTGGAGCCATAGTGTGCCTTGCCCCAGATTGTGTCGGTGAACCACGTGGTGCCTTTTTGCTCCTTCCAGGACTGCTGATGGTGTATGCTGCGGGGACCTTTTCTGTGGGAATCAGCAGAGTGCTGATCACTTCTGGGCAGCCGCTCCCCCAATCGGGTTGGTGCACACAATGCTAGCCTAGCTGCTCAGGCCCTGAGTTTAGACAAAAGCCTGGCAGGCTTAGGCCTGAGCAACGTTCACCTCAGGCTATGACTCTTAACTGGTTCTGTCTGATAGCCAAGATGCCAGAGTGGTTGCTCCTGGAAAGTGCCAGGAGAGTCTGCCTGGTTAACAACCTCCTGGCCAGGTTGGCACAGATGGCCCACCAGATAGCCCACGGCTTGGGTGCAATCCAACGCCTGTTGGGCTTAGACCCCTCGCTATGTTAGCCTTGGGCTATGACTGTTAGCTGGCTTTGCCTGCTAGAACTCTCTGGAGTCCTGTAGCCAAAATGGCGGCACACAGGCACCAGGACAGACTGCTGGGCAAATAACCTCCTGTCCAGGTTGGCACAACAATAGCCCCCCGAATAGCCCAGGGCCTGGGTGCAGGCCAACACCTGTTGGGCTTAGACCCCTGTGATGTTGGCCTTGGGCTAAGTCTGTGTACCTCAGGCTGTTGGTTCTCTCTGGTGTCCAAGAGCCAAGATGGTGGAGAGTCTCTCTTAACTGACTGGTGGGAGGCAGAGTTCTGATGTGGCTTCAGTGCTGTGAAAGGTGCTGTAAATCTGCCACTGCTTGCAACCTGGCTGGCCAGCGATGGTCAGTGGTAGTGGGCACAGGGCCTTCCAGGACCCTGTTGCCTTGGTTCCACTGCTGATGGCCGTTCCTCTGGACGAAATGCTGCTGCTACTGCCGCTGCTGCCTCTTGAGAATGTCCTCCTATTTCTTAAGTCTGTTTAGGGATTAGAATTTTGTTTTAATGAGCGTCTAAATAGTAAAAAAAAAAAAAAAAAAAAAAAGAAAGAAAATATTAGGTTAGGTGCCAAAGCGTCCCTGTTAGATCAGGGCAACTGTAGATACTGATATGAATGAGAAGATAATGAGAACAGCTATGTTGGATGCAGGAGTTGAGGTAAAGAAAAAAGTTCAATGTGCCTCCTCATTGAAATCTAAAGTTAATTGATTCTGCTGTTGCAATGATTCTGGAGTAATGAATTATATTGAGAGAGAGAGAGAGTTGAGTCTAGGGTGTCTAAATCAATGAGTCCTGGTTAAGGCCTAGGTGTTTGCATTTCTAACAAGGTCCTTAGTAATGATGCCCACACTGGCCCTTCTTCGTTAATACAACATTGACTGCCCACATAAGCTTCCTGTCCCAGGCTGCTTTGTGCCAAAAACCCGGCATGCTTGTGGAAAACATTCCTTGTGCTCAGAAGGGACCCGGAATAATACCACATAACATAGAGAACCCTTGTACCATATCAGGTATGAGGTGGAAAACAAGCATTGGTGGAACATACTGAGATTCATCCTGAAGTACCTTTATAAAGGTCCCAAGGGAAGAGGGCCAAGCTGTCCACTGTGGACAATCAACTTGACAGTATGATCATATCCATGCCACCTGTCTCTTCTGAAGTACCCTGATCATGGACTTATTTGTAAAACAAAAATTTCAGACTTATCTTTTGATTTCCAGAGCAAAACAATCTAAGATATTGACCGTGGCTTGCTGTGTCTGTTTATCAATTAAATTACCTGATTGCTATTTACTTACTTAGAGAAACAGTTCACAGGCAGTAAGAACACCCCCATAGCTCTAGTGTGAAGGACAGGCTCATTCATACCATCATGCAAAAATAATAGAATAAAAGTTACTTTAGGTTTAGTAAATAAGAGTAGAGGGAACTGAGCAGGACAAAATGAGTGCAGTTTTCATGACTAGAGAGGACAGTTCACATGTAATGATTTGAATACAAAGAGAGGATGTGGTTATCAGTGTTCACTAGGGGCTGAGGTTATGGTGATTCAGGTTGGATTCCAAAGACCACTGTTTCTAATTGTGTGGCTAGAAGGAAATTTCCCTTTATGCTTTGATTTTTACAGATGGAAGATTAGGCTTTTGTTGTGTATGATATGATGTCTTAAAATTTATATAACAAAACCATGCAGTTTTTAACACTATTGCTCTGTAGTACTGCGTGAGGTAGGGGATACTGATTCCCCTAGAAGTTCTTTTACTGTTGAGAATAGTTTTAGCTATCCTGGGTTTTTTGTTATTACAGATGAATTTGAGAATTGCTCTTTCTAATGCTATAAAGAACTGAGTTGGGATTTTGATGAGAATTGCATTAAATCTGTGTATTGCTTCTGGCAAGATGGACATTTTTACTATATTAATCCTGCCAATCCAAGAGCATGGAAGATTTTTCCATCTTCTGAGGTCTTCTTGGATTTCTTTCTTCAAAGACTTGAAGTTCTTGTCATACAGATCTTTCACTTGTTTGGTTAGAGTCAGACCAAGATACATTATATTGTTTGTGGCTATTGTGAAGGGTTTCATTTCCCTAATTTTCTTCTCAGCCTGTTTATCCTTTGAGTATAGGAAGGCTACTGATTTGCTTGAGTTAATTTTATATCCAGCCACTTTATTGATTTGCCACCACACATCTCTGGTGGCATTTTTTGGGTCGCTTAAGTATATTATCATATCACCTGAGTGTTAAAAATTGCATGATATTGGTACAGTGACAGGCAGGTAGATCAATACCTTCAATCAATAGAATTAAGACCCAGAAATGACCCCACACAGTCATGGTCACTTGATCTTTGACAAAGCAGCTATAACCATCCAGGGGAAAAATATAGCCTTTTCAACAAATGGGGCTGGTTCAACTGGAGGTGAGCATGCAGAAGAATGCAAATAGATCTATTTTTATGTCCTTGTACTAAGCTCAAGTCCATGTGGATCAAGTATATCCACATAAACCAAACACACTGAAACCAAACAACCAAACTGTTGATAGCCTTTTCAACAAATGGGACTGGTTCAACTGGAGGTCAGCATGCAGAAGAATGCAAATAGATCCATTCTTATCTCCTTGTACTAAGCTCAAGTCGAAGTGGATCAAGGATATCCACATAAACCAAACACACTGAAACTAATGGAAAAGAAACCACGGAAGACCCTTAAGGACATGGGCACAGGGTGAAAGTTCCTGAACAGAACACCAATAGCTAATACTCTAAGATCAAGAATTGACAAATGGGACCTCATAAAATTACAAAGTTTCTGTAAGGCAAAGGACACTGCCAATAGGACAAAATGGCAACCAACAAATTGGGAAAAGATCTTTAGCAACCCTCCATCCGACAGAGGCCTAATATCCAAGATATACAAAGAACTTAAGAAGGTAGACTCCAGACAGCCAAATAACCCTGTAAAAACCTGGGGTACAGAGCTAAACAAAGAATTTTCCTCTGAGGAATGTTGAGTAGCTGAGAAGCACCTAACGAAATGTTCAACATCCTTAGTCATCAGGGAAATGCAAATCAAAACAACCTTGAGATTTCAACTCACACCAGTCAGAATGGCGAAGATCAAAAACTCAGGAGAAAACAGGTGCTGGCAAGGATGTGGAGCAAGAGGAACACTCTTCCACTGCTGGAGGGGTTACAAGCTGTTACAAACTCTTTGGGAATCAGTCTGGCAGTTCCTTAGGAAACTGGGCATGATACTACCTGAGGACCCGACTATACCACTCCTGGGCATATACCCAGAGGATTCCCCAGCATATAATAAGGACACATGCTCCACTATGTTCATAGAAGCCCTATTTATAATATCCAGAAGCTGGAAAGAACCCAGATGTCCCTCAATGGAGGAATGGATACAGAATATGTGGTATATTTACCCCATGGAATACTACTCAGCAATTAAAGACAATGAATTCATGAAATTCTTAGGCAAGTGATGGAACTGAGAATGTCATCCTAAGTGAGGTGACCCAATAACAAAAGAACACACATGGTAAGCACTCACTGATAAGCAGATATTAGTCCAGAAGCTTGGAGTACCCATGAAACAATTCACATATCAAATGATGTCCAAGAAGAAGGAAGGAGAGGTCCCTAGTCCTGGAAAGTCTCAGTACAGCAGTATAGGGGAGTACCAGGACAGGGAAGCAGGAAGGGGTTCATCGGGGAACAGGGGGAAGGAAGAGGGCTTATGGAACTTTCAGGGAGGGTGGATCCAGGAAAGGGGATATCATTTGAAATGTAAATAAAGAATGTATTGAATAAAAAAGAAAAAAATGTTTATTACAGATATGAAGTGTCTAGCCCCTTCCTTGTCATCCAGTCGATAGCTGAAAAAACAGCCACTTCTTCTATAGTTGGCTTCATGTCTATTAAGGGCAGAATAGCAAGCATTTGGAATGTATGGTCACTAAGATTCCCTCCATCTCAAAGACTATAGGAGTTTGAGCAGTATTCACGTATAACTATTAGCATTAATCATAAAACTCTCAGTGCTTATTAACATGTGTCCAATGGAATGTAGGTCTTGTTATATGCCATGTATTGTTCCAAAGCTTATATTTCATCTCATTCTCAATCCACTCCACAAGTGAAACCCCTTCCCTAAAAAGTGGGGAGAATAACTAATGCTTAGATTATCACTGTAGCTGCTACAATCTATATCACTCAATATCTGGCAGGTTGACTATTTTACATCACTCTACTGTTTACCCACTGCTTAAGAAGTCAGGTACTATAATGAGGAGATGGCTTAGTGGAATATGAGGATCCACACCTGAGATTTTCCTCTGACCTACATACATGCACGATGGCATGTGCCTATCCAACACCTATACATATGATCACACACATAAAGATTTTAAACTAAGGAAGCTAGCTGCTGATATTTATATAGAGAGGAATGCATGGCCTACACTCATAGGACTGAATCTGTCCTTTGACAAGATAGAATAAAGAGGTGCATGAAGAAATGCTATCAATTAGATGCAGAATAGTCATACAAAGAAGAGATAATCAATCTTCTATGGAAGTCTGGATGGGCTCCCTTAGATGGCCATCTACCAGTTAGAATTCTTAGATGACATTGGGAATGTTTAGGGTAGTATGACTACCCACTTACTTGGCATTCTTAGTGTTACCCTCCTCCCTACATCAATAGATTGTCTTTTGACCTCCTTCATCTCCCTCATGTTAAAATAAGAGACTGCAGGAAGCACATGTCAATATATAAAAAGATGTAATAAGAATTATTGTTGTTTGCACAGTGCATTTGTCTCTTGTCTATTCCTAGCTGTTTATTTGAAAAGCTGCCCTGTGTAATGTCAGTCAAACTCTGGTAAAAGCTGGGTAGAGTAAGATTGAAATGCTCCTGCATAACTTAGATCTTCTTGTAATATTTGTGAATGTGGGAGTCACAGAAATTGGATTAAATATCCTGTATTTTATATTTCTTTCTTTGATGTGTCTAAAACTGATAGATTATGGTGCTAGTTTAATGCAGTTTAAAATCTCTATCTGACCTCTATGTCACTCATACAACCTGTTACTTTTGTGCATTCCAACCTCACAGAAATGAATAAGTGCTGTCCACACTTATGCTTGAAGTAATATCTTCAGGAGAAAGAACTGGTTCTGTATCTCTTTCCTTCCTTTTGGGACCAAAAGGAGGCAATAGATGGGTGTGTTTACCCAGCAGAGTCAAACAATGTATTGAAGGATGAGATTATTTTTTGTTGTTGTTTGTTTGTTTATTTTTGTTTGTTTGTTTTTTTAGAAGGCAGATGGCTGGTTATTTGGATAAAACCAGATTCTTTTTAGGTACACTTTGTTTCCGATATTCCTTTTATTTTTACTCAAATGGAATTGCCTTATAATGGGGCAAATTAAATAAAACAGTATTAGTGATGTGTTACTTCTTTTGTACTTGTTGGCCAGTGAGGGCCCATAGACCTCCAAATGTTACAGGATATTTTCTTTGTTCTTAATTAATTTTCTGGAACTTGATGGTAAAATCATATTCATAAAGACAGCAAATACTTGAGTTACAGAAACCAGGAAAATCAAGCTGTTTCTTACCTGAAGTTTCAAACATACCAGCTAGCATTCACAGTACTAAAAGGCTTTGTATATGTAACTTAAGGAGAAAAAGTAATTTCTAGTCTTACCCAGCTGTGAACCCAGAAAGCCACAGCAAAGACCAGCCTGAGAAGACATGACCCCTGCTTGAAATTATATCATAGATGTCCTGGGAGTAACAACCACTTTCAGATTGGATTTAGGGATCCTTCAACAAAATTGAACCCTTGTCTAGCACCATTATCAAGGCCAAGAACTTGTTGTTAGACAGGACCTAGAGGAGAACATACTATTAACTGACTAAATGGACAGAGAATTAAACTGAGTTCTAATGATTCAACCTTGTACTTATGTCACATCTCTCAAACCTCATAAGAGGTGCCTCTTCTCACAGTGTTAATCACTATTAACATAGAGACCCACAGTTGGTCAAGACATAGAGAATAAGAAAATAACTCAGCCATAATTGGAACATCTCCATGACATCACCTCCTGAGAAGTCTCAGGGATCACCATGAGAGAAGGATAGAAAGAGGGTAAGAACACAGAATGTGAGGACTGCAAGGAAATTGCTTTCCAAATACAACAGTGAAGGAAACACATGTGAACTTACAGTTGTGCCCTGTGCAAATTAACGAAAACTGAAACAAAGAAGGAGGAAGCAGGTACAAAGTATCACTGTTGGCTGAGGAGAGATTAGAAATTGAGAGCTTCTGGGGAATGGAAAGTTAATTTTTTTCAATGGTGTGATCCCTTGCTATATTTACCATACTCTAGTGCATGGCCAGACACTCAAGTTATAAGGGCAACCACAATTGGACTCAGTGAGCTAAAATAAAGAAAGTACACAAAGTTGGATGTGTTTTAGAGGTTGGAGTTGATCTTATGAAACTTTGGGGAAGGAGAATGAATATAATCAAACTATTATCTATGAATTTCCCCAAGATTAATACAAACACTTTTAAAAATAAGAATTTATCCCTCATACTTTGAGCTGTTCTGGTAAATGCTATTACATAGCTGATTAGTCCCCATTTAGAAAAAAAAATGTCAGCAACGTGAGCAGAATAGATGTGTGTATATTTTTAAGGCACTAAGTTTTAAGATGGTTCATTGGGGATCTGTAGATAATCAGATAACCAGTAATTATGTCAATATTTGATGTCTAACTGTTTTGTATGTTCACCCTCTTCCCACTTAGAAATATAGACAGGAAGAGGAGCTATGCCCACTGGCTTTGCCTCAGAGAGTCCAGCATTCAGTGTTTTAATTTCAGGTCCTTCTCACATGGGCATTTAATAACGCCTCCTCAAGTATTCACCAATCTTAGGTGGAAAGCATTGTTATCCACATCCATCAGGTAAAGAGACCATGAAGGCAGGAGGGAGATGTAGTAACAAACCCAAGATCATTCATATTATTTGGGGTCAATGAGAGGATCCAGAATTAAATCTCTCCAAGTGTTCCTCAATGCCACAGGACTGTTTTATGTTATTACCAGCTGAGACTATCTAACGTGAAAAACCTTAAACCACAAGTTCAAAGCTTTTTGAGCCTTAAATATGAAGCAACAATGAAAACCTCCACATCATGAAACTTTGTTTTGTCAACAGGGTTATTTAAAACATTGCATAAAATTGCCTTTGGGCTACATGTATAATGTATAGATGAAACATTTCTGGCATTCTTCATCTGTAGATATGTTAATATGAATATTCAAATATGCCAAAATCCAGAAAAATATAACATGTAAAATACTTCATATTCTGAGCCTCTTGGGCAAGCTACTTATCCTACCTAATGTTGAAACAAAATGCCTCGACTCTCCATCAAGGAGAAGTATCACCAGCTTTGATCTGTATTCTCAGCATCATCCTTTTTGCTTTAAAAAGTAGCAAACACTGCTATTTACTAGCTGTCCCTTACTGACTCCCACTTACTAGGTAACATTGCTACACAAAAAATGTACAGTTTTGCCAGATGATTACTGGGGATATAAGTACATGTCACCTTTGCTTGTCCAAATAAAGAGGCTGTGTGTTGATCAAGGTCTCTCCTATGTATACTGGGGCTTTCCTGTGTTTACTACACTTCATATTCATAGAATCTGTGCTCCTTTATGTCAGAGACATAACAAGACATTTATTATCATAAACTTTCCCTATGATGTTATCAGTGACTAACAAGGTTTTTCTGAATATCAGAATGCATGCAGATCCATTCAGGCAAAAGAATATACTTATCTGGGAGTTCTTTCCATCACTCATTTCCAATGTATTCATTTGTGGTATTGGAGATGGCACTCAAGGCTTTGCATATGCTAGGCAAGTACTCTCTCACCAACCCACCCCAGCTTCTTTTGCACGTGTGTGTCTATATATGCATGTTTATGTCTGTGTGCATGCATGTGGAAGTCAGAGGTCAACTTCAGTTGTCCTTTCTCACAAATTATCGATCTTGATGTCTGAGACAAGGTTTTTCACTGAGACCTGGAACTGCTGATTTGGCTGAATTAGCGGGCCAACTAGTCTGAGAGCCTCATGTGTCTCTGCCTCCTTAGAGATGGCATTACAAACAAATGCTACTAATACCTAGATTTTTTGCATGAAATCTGAAAACTAAAATTAGATCCTGGTGTTAACAAAGCAATTATTTGGCAAACTCTGCAGCCAGTCCCACAGCATCCAGAGGAAGCTCCATTCCCTGGTGCTTTTACAATCCAAATATCCTGGGATCCTGGGATCATAGAATCACAGAATTCTGAGGAGTTCTGACACAAACAGGATCACAGGAATGATAGACTTCAGTCAGATATAGTGAGGGCAAGGAGAACTAGAGATAACCATATGTCAGGAGGCATATATAAGAACATAAAAAACAGAAATCAAGGTTATGTGGCATCATCATAATCCAATTCTTCCACCATAGCAAGTCCTGGATAAACCACCACACCAGAAAGCACGATTTGGATCTAAAATTACTTCTCATGATAACAATAGAGGACTTAAAGAAGGGCATAAATAATTCCCTTAAAGAAATACAGAAGAACACAGGTAAACAGCTAGAGCCCTTAAAGAAGAAACATAAAAATTCCTTAAAGAAGTACAGGAAAACACAATCAAGCAGGTGAAGGAACTGAACAAAACCATCCAGGATCTAAAAAAATGGAACTAGAAACAATAAAGAAATTACAAAGTGAGACAGGTGCATAGGAGTCATAGATGCAAGCATCAACCACAGAGTACAAGAGATAGAAGAGAGAATATCAGGTGCAGAAGTTACCATAGACAACATTGACACAACAGTCAAAGAAAACACAAAAAGCAAAAAGTTCCTAACTAAAAATATCAAAAAAATCCAGGACACAATGAGAAGACCAAATCTGAGGATATGTGTAGAAGAGAGTGAAGATTCCCAACTTAAATGGCCAGTAAACATCTTCAACAAAATTATAGAAGAAAACTTCCCTAACCTGAAGAAAGAGATGCCCATTTGCCTACAAAAAGTCTACAAATAGACTGGACCAGAAAAGAAATTCCTCCTGTCACAAAATAATCAAAACACCAAATGCACAAAACAAAGAATACTAAAAGCAGTAAGGGAAAAATGTCAAGTAACATATAAAGACAGGCCTATCAGAATTACACCAGACTTCTCAACAGAGACTATGAAAGCTAGAAGATCTTGGGAAGTTGTCACACAGACCCTAAGAGCACACAAATGCCAGCCCAGGCTACTATACCCACCAAAACTCAATTACCATAGAAGGAGAAAACAAGATATTCCATGACAAAACTAAACTTACACAATATCTTTCTACAAATCCAGCCTTACAAAGAATAATATATGGAAAACAACAACACAAGGAGGGAACTACACCCCAGAAAAAGGAAGAAAGTAACCTTTCAACAAGTCCACACAAACATAATTTCACCTTTAACAGCAAAAATAACAGGAAGTAACACTTTCCCTGAGTATCTCTTAATATGAAAATTAATATTACCAACATATCCTAATAAACTGAAATTAAAAAATATAAGGAATTAGAAATTTGTTGGCTCTCACCTAGTGGTCTCTCTAATTTGGTAATTGGAGAAATATGTCCAATATTATACAATCCGTATACAATTTCTGCTCGTTTGTATGTGATAGTGTCTTGCTGTGTACCACATGATAGTCTTGAAATTATGCTTCTTCTATCTCAGCCTCTCTATTAGTAGGGCTGTTTATTTGATGTTTTTACACTATACTATGATTTTCAGAAAAGCTTACATATTTCAAAATTATTTTTACAGCCAAAAGAAATATAGGCAATTAATTTGGGTAGTGGCTTGTAAGAGAAAAACAAAGAGTGAGAGTGAATGTTTTGCTTGATATTTATAATTATTGCATTAATTTTGAAGAGGATGACCTTATAAGTCACTCTTTTTCTGAGATGAATGCTTTTCAAAATCATCACAGCCAATCAACCAGGATCTTACTCAGACCTAATGTCTGTGTCACCACCAGAACCATTGTTCAGTGAAAAAGTTGATGAATGACTTCATGAATAGTCTATCTTAACACACACACCATTTCTTAAATGAATGTAACCTGTTCCCTGCAGGCTTAGAATGATAACAATCATTCAAGTCAAATAGCTTTGACTAAAGCAGAAAATCTGTATCCAAATAATTGTGCCTACAATTTATTCCTTGGCATAGTAGAACTGTCAACTTTTAGCTTAGCTACTATGTAGGTAAAATCCTTTGGTGATGTGAGGGACATTGAAGTACAGCCTTATTAAAATGAACTACAATATCTAAAAATTGTTCTTATTTTGGGTTTGTACCACTGGAAGAGGCAAGATTTTAAGCTCTACTAAAAACAAAACAAACAAACAAAAGACTTTATCTTATGTTCATTTAATAACATGTCCATGATTTTTATGACTGGTATAAAAATATGTATTGTGTTGAATATAATAAAAAATAAAAATAATAAAAAAATAAAAAGTATAAGTACTATCCAATATAGAAGGTAGAATAATTTAAAAATATTCATCAATTCTGTTTTTTGTGTTATTTCTAGATGTGTTAAAAATTAAACTATTAGAAGCTAATAGATAAAGCTAGAAAACAAAGAAAACAAAAAACAAACAAACAAACAAAGCAAGTATTTTACGGACTAGAAAATCTCTATAGCCTTGTATGTTTGAATTTTTGAGACAGGATCTCATACAGCTTAGGCTTGTCCTGAACTTCAACTTTGATTTCTAGCTGGACTCATCCTACTGTAGTGGTTTGAATGAATTGTCTTTCATCATTCTTGTGCACTTGAGCCCAAGATTGTTCCATATTTGGTAAGTCTGTCAGGAAGTCTTTGAGGGTATGGCCTTGTGGGAGGAAGTATGTTACCAGGGATTTTTGAAGATTCTAAACCCATGTTAAAGTTCTAGTATGCTCTTTCTGCTTCCTGTTTGTGGTTCTAATTGTGAGCTCTCAGCTGAAGATCCATCTGTCAAATGTTTTACCTGCTGTTCCTGACATTATGGATCCTAACCCTCTGAAAAAGTAAACTTCACATAAGTTTTTTTCTATAGGTTGCTTTGATTATGGTATTTTATCACAGCAAAAGAAAAGTAAAACACCTGCCTACTGTGCAAACAACAGGTTACTGATACCATGGGCCTAATTTGTCACATACCAATTTCAACTCTAACATTCAAAGTCTTTTATATCTTACTACAAACAGTGTTCACTGAACCTAATTGCTGGCCTATTCCTAGAAAACAGTTTGATGGTGGCTGAAGAGATTGTTAAGTGTTTAAGATCAATGCCTGCTCTTCCAGCACCAACCTGACTGCTCACAACAATCTGTAATTTTAATTCCAGGAGATCCTATTGTAAGACCCCCAAAAACTGCGGGTGCCCCAGTACCCCAGGCCTCGGAAGGCGACACCCAAATCACTCGTGGGAAACAGTTTCACTGTAATAGCATGAAGATTTCTTTATTCCAGAATTCTGGGTTCCACAGCCATACACTGTGCAGGGCTAGAGGACTGTGGATCCCAGTGCAGAATTGGGACAGCTTTTATAAGTTCACAACAAAGCCTGCGAATCACCAACCAATCATTTCTTAGCATGGAGAGCCCGTGAAATGGGAGCCAATCGATTAGTTTTTAGGCCAATCAATTTAAATTATCAGAGCCCGCGCTCAGTGGACCAATTAGTTTCTTATTTTCTTAGAGTCTATAGCTGCGTGAACCTCCGGATAGGTAATAGCGTAAGCAGTTTACAGAAGCAAGATAAGCTTAGCTCATTTCCAGTAACCTTGTGGGGCCAGGATCACCTATTCAAGGCCTTTTTGCCTAGGTCTTAAAGGGTAGACTCTGGAATGTGACCTTTTACCTAGTTTCTAACAAAGAGCACAAAGAGTGGGCTCTGGAATATGAAGTGTTTGGGGCTCCTTAGAAGGCTGGAGTTAAGCTGTATTTTCTATTCTTTCACTATGACTCCTTCTGTCCTATATGGGCACCAGACATTCATATGGTGCATAGATATGTATATAGGCAAAACACCCTTGCACAAAAATAAATCTTAAAAGAAAATGATCCAGTAAGTTTATTCTCCTTCATAAGCTGCTTCTTAGTTTCTATGGAATAGCAGAAGCTTCTTGTTGTCATACCTAAGATTTTGCTAGGCTGATGAATCCTTCTATCAAAAACCCTCTCTGGTCTCCTACTCAGGCTCTTGTCATAAATCAGACAAAACATGGCCTTTCATGATTAGAACTGATCTTTTTGGATTCTTGTTCAATGTAACTGCCCAAAGTTACATTGAATGGATTCCCTGGAAGGAAAGCTGGGGATGGATGGGAAGGTGGCAAGAAAGGAATGAGACCAGGACAACAGGTTGCTGATTGAGACCCAAATTTTAATGGGTGACTGAAAATTTAAGGTTGGGGACGAGACCCTTCTCCCAAAGTTGAGAATTCAAGAGTTGGCTTAATGGGTGTTGGCTCCACTGCTCTGCTGGTCCCCTGCTTAATTCAGGAAATTGTAGATCTGGAAGAACAATGAACTTTACCTTGGTCAGAGCCCTCCATCCTAGGTGGGGGAGGAGATTGTGACTAGCAATAAGGTCTGGAATTCCTGCTCAGAAGGCTGCAGGGGGTGGGGTGGGCGACGGCACAGTCCAAAGCTTCATTTTCTTCTTTGCTAGGATAGTTCTTCAGCCTCTTAACTAGCTCCCCAGCCTCCTAACCAGCTTCTTGGCCACTCACTGGCTCCTCAGTATCCTGTCTCTTTAGACTTCTCACTACCTCCTCAGCCTTCTAACTAGCTTCTCAGCCTCCTAACACACTACCTAGTCTCATAACTAGCTCCCCAGTTGCTAGCTACCTCCTCAGCCTTGTAAGTAGCTCTGCAGTTCTTAACTACCTCCTCAGTGTTCTAACTACTTCCTCAGCCTCTTATTTCCTCAGCTTCCTAAATACCTCCTTAGCTTTGTAACTACTTCCTTAGTCTCGGAGCTTGCTCCTCAGCTCCTAACTAGCTCTTCAGTGATAGTGCTTTTATGTGGCCCCCTGACTCCATCAAGTAGATGAATTCTCCTCTTTTCTGTATGTTGTGGCACTTTGTGTGTGACTCCATTCCTCTAAGTCACTTCTTGTTGAGACATCTCCCCATCCATATACATGACTGACTCACCATTGGCATGAGAGCTGCTGAAAGAGTTAATTCAGAAACTTTAAAAAGGTCAGAGGCTAAGTTACATTCCTCAGACCACAGAGGGGAGGGGGAGACCAACCTAAGGGTGGGGACGCGTTCTGAAGGACTGATTGTTGGCCAGTTACCTCATCATCTAACAGCCAATTAGTTTAAATGTAACACTGTTCTGCCAATCATATTGTGCTTAATGGCGGTGGCCCTGAGAAGGGTATAAAGGCCTGTGAAGCAAGTGGCTGGGGTCGTTCTCTCTCTTAGTTAAAGGCGGCCCCAGCATGCTGGATTTAATAACAAATCCTCTTGTGTTTTGCACCAATTTCTGTCAATGCGTGGTCCACTCAGTGGGTCCAGTAAGTTAAGACTGGTCCAGTCTTACATTTGGTGCACTGGCCGGGAAACTGCCTCCTGTGGTTCCCACAGGAGAAGTGAAATTGGAGGTCTTGAGAAGGTACCATAGTTTGTTTTCTTTCTGTCTTGCTGTTTGTCATGCTGATTGTCAAAGTCTGAGTCTATAAGCTTGTCTGAACTTTCAGTTTGCTTGCAAGTGTCTGACAGGCTGGAGACTTGGAGAGACTACAGTATCTGGTACAGAGCTCAACTGGCAAACGTGCCAAAGGTAGAGACTGTGGGGGTCTGGGGAACACCCGAAACCTGGGAGAGGGCTGGGAGAGTTCTGCTCCTTCTGAAAATGGCAGGACAGTAACAGTGGGAGCTGAGTCATGCTATGATCTGGTTTATCTGGTGTCTGCCACAGGCAGGAGCACCTGGTATCTGTAATTGGGCCCATCACTGTTTCCACTCTGTGTGTTATATCTTGTTTTGTGTCCCTGGCAGGGTCGAGCTATCTGTGTGCTGATTGTTTTTCTTTGTGTATGTTGGTATCTTGTTCTGTGTTTTGAGACTTAGACTGATGGCATTGCTTGTATGTTAGACCAACTGAAAAGCAACTCTCTGCTTTTCCAAATCATTTACAAAATCACCAAAATTTTGGTGACTTACAAATCACCAAAATTTTGGTGACTTACAAATCACCAAAATCGGATCATGTGACTCAAGCTTGCCAGGTTGAAACAAAGGAGAGAGAATACTGAGGATGCCTGGTAGGGAAAATAAGTCTTAACAAGATACTCAAGGTAGTACTGTGCAGGAATTCTGGGTTTAAGCTGGCACAGATAAATGAGTAAATCAATAGTGTTAAGTTAAAGTGAAGATAGTTTATTTCATTTCTTTTAGATTATTTTGATTTTCATAATGGGTGTGATGTTGCCCAATGTGGTTGTATTAGTCCTCTGAGAGAGAGGTCAAAATAAGGGTTATTCTGGTTACTGGCTCAAGGGTATGCAGACTTTGAAAAAAAAAAAAGGTTTTATCTTTATGTTCTTAAAAAGGGTGATTAGGCTCTGGACACCTTCCAGAGCTATTTGGATCAGAAATGATAGAGGGAGACCTCCAGAGTACTAAAATCCAGAATATTAAACAAAAAATCTGTCTTTGTAATACTAAAATTTTATTTTGGGATCTATATATTACAGAAAATACAGCCAGATTGAGTCTCCTAGTCAAATATGCTGAACTGACCTGCTTTAATTCCTGATGTCCTGGACTTCAGCTAGATCCAGTCAAGACACAGAAATCAGAAACCAACCAACTCCCCCATTTTCCCTATCCTTCCCCCACCTCCTTATTAATATCTCAATGCCCATATTCAGTATGAAGAAGTTATAAAGAGTTGTTTAGCCAGTTCGCTAGGATTTGGGGCTGGAGAGAGTTGTTATTATTAATTTTTTTCTAGGAAATATAGAGATAGTCATATTTGAAACGGGGAGAGAATATAATTGACTATACAGAAATAATTTCATTTGGTAAAGATCTTTATAATTGTTATTAAGTTCAAGGCATAAGTTCTTATTTGGTACAGAATTTATTTTGATACAAAATCAACGTTTTCATTGGTATAAGTTTCTTTTATTGATACTGAAAATCTAAAAGTACAAGGTTTAGACCCAGTCCTTATTTGCTGTTATTATACAGATCTGAAATGTTTAAGCCTGTGAGTTTAGGGCCAAATAAAAACATAAGGCTCTAAGTTTATTGTCAGGGTGTTTTCTAGATTTTAATAAGAAACAGCTGAAGATAGTTAACAGACAACAGTCTACTTTACATAGATAGTTGGTTTTCAAAAATGTCAGAAATCCACAGAATGTGACATTTAATGTTATATATTTTACTTGTTTTAGAGACTAGTCTGCTCCTGATAGCTTCCCTTTCTTGGATTCAAAGAAGAAACTGAGCAGCTATAGAGCTGCTTCTGTTGTGGTGAAATAGCCAAGAGGCAAAGATTGCCTCTCTTCATCTACAGACATACTCTGTCCAGGAAAAGGATACTTTTATAGGTTAGGACAGCTTGATTTCTGCCAAGATAGAATGGCTCATTCTTAATAATTCCTGTTTATTTAAGTGTGTCAGATGTTCATAAGCCAAAATGCTGAAGACCAATGCTCTAACATTTTGAAGTATTAACTGTCCAGATGTTCGGCAGTCTCTATCATTTGGCTAAGTCTTAGAAGCTGTGTTAAGCTTCCTATATATTTTCAGTTAATATTGGTCACGCTTGGATCTCTGACAGGGTTGAAGACTGTTAGTCTCATAGCCAGCCCAAGCTGTTTAACTTTGAGAAAGCCAATATAGATTTAAATAAATGGTTTTCAGATGATATAAAGTTTATAGCCAAGACATGAGTCAGATGTTAATTCTTTTATTCTTCTAAGATAGTACAGATAACAAATGTTCTGTTTTATTGACATCTCTAGGTCTATCTTATACTTTATAATTTATAAAATGGTAGTAGTTATGCTCAATATATACTTAGAGAGAAAGTTTTATTAAATAAAAAAGGTGAACTGTTACAAAATTTCCTATCCATTCACATTGAAGCAGTGAGAGACCAGTGATTAGAGGACAGAGAGAAAAAAGAGCTAGGGAGAGAGAGGAAGAGAGGACTACATGAGGGGAGCAGGAGGAGACCTGAGACCACCTGCCCTGACACTGCAGTGGCTCTCTCACTAAGGGCATATTTTCCAAGAGACTGAAAAATCTCTTTGATGCTGTTTTATTTATAATACAGGAAGCCAAAAAATACCCCTTCAGGCTCAGGGGAGCCATCAATTGACCAGGGTGTTGTGAACTGTGGGCTTTCCCTGACTAGACCTTACTGGGACTTTAAAATGACAAAAGGTAAGGGGTACCTAAACGTCTACCACCAGACTCCATGGGCAGGTCTCAAGGGGGAATGGCAACCCACAAATTTAAACAAGGTATGTGAAGTTAGACATGGACCACAGCCTTTCTAGAGCAGATCAGAGAGGCAATATACACCCTATGACCCCAGGGGCAAGGAATATAAAACTACTGAGATAATGACTTTTATAGATCTTTATCTAGTAGAGATATCAGAAAAAAGCTTCAGAGACTAGAGAAAAAGAATAAGTTTTTAAGAAATTTAGTACAGTTTGCTGAGACATGGAGAGAGGAGGAGGAGGAGAGAAAGAGGAAAAATAAGTCTGTAGAGAGATTTAGTGCAGGTTGCTGAGAAAGTCGGTAGAGAGATTTAGTGCAGGTGACTGAGAAAGTCGGTAGAGAGATTTAGTGCAGGTTGCTGAGAAAGTCTACGATTACAGGGAGACAGAGGATGAGAGGGAACAGAGAAAAAGAAAGAAAAAAGCAACAGAGAAGGAAGCTATAGAGAATCCTGGCTACAGTAGTTAGGAAAAGCAGAGAAGAGAAACAGAAAAGAACCAGTGTGCATACTACAAGGAGAGAGGCCACTGGGCCCGAGAGTGCCCTAACAGAAATTCCCAGGCCTTGTTGGGGGGAAGGGTGAAGCTGCCAAGCGACAAAGATGTTAGCCCTGGGTGAAAACAGTAACTAGGGGAGATGGGGTTGTGACCACCTGCCCCAGCCCAGGGTAATGTAGAGTGGGAGGAAAACCCACACAGTTCTTGGTAGACATAGGGGCTCAACACTTGGTCCTCCAAGCCAATGGCCCTGTTTTCAAGAAAAGATTTTTTGGTCCAAGAAGCCACTGGCAACAAAAATGTGTTCATGGACTACCTGAAGAATAGTGGACCTAGGATGGGCCGGATATCCCATTCATTTAGGGTCACCCCAGACTGTCCCTACAGTCAGTCACCCCCTGTCAGTTGGAGTGAGATGTACTGTCCAAAATGGGGGTCCAGGTACACTTCCTTCCCAAGAGGCCACAGCTAACTGGACCAAGAAGAGAGACTGACCCCTGTCAAAAGTTAAAGATACAGATGGGAGAAGTTTTCTCTATGAAGGTCAGAGGCCAGCAAGTGCTGCTGCGGTGGAGGGCACAAACGTCATCTGGGTAAACTTCCACCCACTGGCACTTGATGCAGAAAGTGGAGCTAATTGTCCTTGCCAAGACCTTGAAACTTGGAGCCAGGAAGAAAATTAACATCCATGTGGATAGCAGGTATACCCCTGCCACAGCACATGTCCACAAGGCTATATGCTAAGAGGGAGGACTGCTCACATCAGAGAAAACAAATGGGAAATCTTAGACCTCTTAGATTCCCTAATGAAGCCAGCAACGATGAGTATTATTCACTGCCCAGGATGTCAGAAGGGAAAAGACTCAGTGGACAATAACCAGCAGATCAAGTGGCTCCAGGAGTGGCTATGCAGGAGCCTATACTGGTTATAGGCCTGCAAGAGACACCTGCTGGGAAATGGGACTGAATTAAGAGATGGCCTCACTTAGAATATGCTGAAGAAAAAAAGGACTCAGATGGCTAGCAACCCTAGCAACTATTACCAAGAAAGTGTACACACAAGAAGAGAGAACTATACTCCACAGAAAGTAAGCAAAAAACTTAGTAGGCCAAGTACCCTGATGGACTCATTTAGGGAATAAAAAGCTTGTCCAGGAAGTTAAGGGACCTAAAGTATATATTTATGACTCAGGTTTTGGGCCAGAGAGATAAAAGAATAGTGTAAGTTATGTCAGCAAGTAAATGCTTACGCAGCAAAAAGTAAACAGGACAAAAAGACCTAGAAGAGAAAAACCTAAAGTATATTGAAAGATTTTATAAACGTTAAGGCAGGAAAATAGGGTTTCAAATGCCACCTAGTGTTTGTAGATACTTTCTCTGGATGGGTTGAGACTTTCCCTACTAAGTAGGAAACAGCTGCCACGATTAGAAGACATTTCCCCAAGTTTCAGAGTTCCCAAGGTAATTGGATCAGACAATGTTCCTGTTGTTGTTTCTAAGGTAAGTCGGGGATTGACAGAGATATTGGGGACTAATTGGAAGCATTATTGAGAGTACTGTCCCCAAAGCTCAGGGCAGGTAGAGAAAATAAACAAAACTCTATGAGAGCCCTTAACTAAATTAACTTGGAGACTGGCTCAGGCAGAGTGGTGCCCTTCTCCTTGTTCCTTGGTCTTGTTCTGAGCCCAGAACAGCCCCTGCCATTTTAACCTGACCCCCTTTGAGATCCTCTTTGGTATGCCAACTCCTTTGTTGTCCCCTGGGCCCTCTCAGGAGGTATCCCAGAACATGAGATTTGGCCCAAACTGTCTGTCTTAAATGTTCCAGGCATGCCAGAGGCTCCTCACTACTTCCAGACTGGTGATTGGATCTGTGTAAGAAGGCTTCAGGAACAGTCACTGGAACCCCGCTGAAAGACACCCTTGCTGGCACTGCTCACCACTCCCACAGGCCTCAAGGTGGATAGTACTGCGACCTGGGTATATGCTTCCCAGGTCAAACCTGCAGATGCCCCACTCTCCAGATGCTCGCTGGATGGTACAGAAGATAGTCAATCTGCTCAAGCTCAAGATCACTTGACCTTGATCATGACTGCCTGGTGGTACCCTTGGATTCTGGTTCCATCCCCCATCCTATGTGCCCATTCACCAAACCTGTTGTGGCACTCACTGTCTCCCTTCTGTTGGGGATGGAGATGGCCAGGGCAGCCACCAGGACTTCCACTCTAGTCTTATTAGGGGAAAATTATGACAGTCTGAGGACAACCATTGATTTAGATATAGAGAAAATAGAAACTTCCATCAGTCACCTTCAAGAATTATTGCCTTCATTATTAGATGTAGTATTGCAGGATAGGAGGGCTATGTGCTGCTTTAGCTGGAGAGTGTAGCTCTTACATAGACCATTCTGGGTTTTTAACCCTGTTAGGACCCCTAGTTGTTCTCCAGTTGACCCGGCCCCTACATTTTAGATGGCATAATCTCTATTGTTAAGAAACACTTAGGTGCAGTACATCTAATCATCTTAAAGCAGAGATACAAAGAACTAGATACAGATGAATATGCATCAGGAATATGAGCTCTCAATACCAGAAGTTGCTTCAGGATTGAAGCATGCACCAAGAAAATGAGGAAATGAAAGAGTTAACTCGGGAAATTTAAAAAGGTCAGAGGCTAAGTTACATTCCTCAGACCACAAAGGGGAAGGGAGACCAACCTAAGGGTAGGAACGCATTCCAAAGGACTGACCATTGGCCACCTACCTCATCATCTAACAGCCATTTAGTTTAAATGTATCACTGTTCTGTCAATCACAGTGTGCTTAATGGCAGCAGCCCTGAGGAGGGTATAAAGGCCTGCACAGCACGATGCAGGGGGTCATTCTCTCTGTGTGTTCAGGGCATCCCCAGCATGCTGGATTTAATAAAAATTCCTCTTGCGTTTTGCACCAATTTCCGTCTCCGCATGGTCCACTCAGGAGGTCCAGTAAGTTAAGACTGGTCAGGTCTTACACTGCTCGGGGCAGAGTTGTGGATTCATGATCAATGAACTCAGTTAACTCTGTTTCTAATGAAGATTATGGTAATGTAGTAATTAAATTTTTTGAGACTTTGCAATTAAATGACCTGAGATTAAAGCCTGCCTTTTGTTTTTACTTACTGGATTTGAGACTAAAGAATACTATTGAATTTTTTAAGCCTTGATTACAGGTGTACATGATGGTACAAATAGGTAATCCTGCCACTTGGGAGTTAGAGGGAGCAGAATCAGGAGTTCAGAGTCAACCTCATTTATATATCAAATTTGAAGGCAGTCTGGAATACATGAGACCCTATCATTAAAGGGAAAAAAAAACTCAATTATTTTTTAAAACAAAAGAAATGGAGTTGGAATGATGTATCAATGGGTAAAGACACGATACAGGAGCATGAAGTCCTGAAATTTTATCTCTAAGACTGATGTAAAAACAGAGGAGGTCATAGATCCAAAGCTTCTATAGCCTCCGCTCAGAAGATTAGAGATGAAAGCAGGAGACTTCTGGGAAGCTGCTGCACCAAGTAGCCTAGTGTATGCTTTGGAAAACAGATGGAAGGTGAAGACCAAATTCTGAGGTTGTTTACTGATTTCCCACATGTACTGTGACCTGCATTCACACACAATTGCACACACACTTTTGTACACACATATACATACACACACAAACAATAAAATAGGAACAATGGTAGCAGAAATAGAAGCACTTATTGATGATTTGTGTGTTTTCAATGAGATAGTGTAAGTATATGAAAAGCAATAAAAACCATTCATCACTATCATTCATGCTGAATAATCCCTGTGAACTGAATATTATTACTTCTTTTAAACCTCATAAAAGTTTCCGTGGAGCTTACAATATTATTTTCTAACTAAAGAAAGTGAGCTGTAGGGAGCATTGGGAGCCTTTCAGCTTTCAATGTTGTGGGCACGTATGCTTGTGAGGGGCCTTGCACAGCTTGCTGGATCTACTGAAACAGCCGCTATGCCCCTGTACTTTCTGGAGGCTAGGCCAAATATCAAATTCCTTTGTTACAAGGACCCAGAACTTGACTCTAAGGGTAGTTGTCTAGCAAATCTCCTTGGTAGCTTTTCAGACTATTCTGAACCACACTGCCTGTTTCCAGTTTTGTTTGTTTTTTCACTCCACTAGGAGGGAGGGATCTTCAAGCCCTTCCCATGGTTGTATGCAAAATTATTTTATCTGCCTTACAATTAAGATACCAAAACAAACACCAGATAATCCTCTCCCCGTGCACCAATCCCAGTCATGTTTTTCTTAATGACCAACTAATAGAGAATTCACAAAGCAACCCATACTGGTAAATATAGAATTGTGACCATGCCAACCTGTTGTGAGTACGCTCTGTGCCTTCTTCCACAATAATATCTGGGAGCAAGAGTAGAATCTTCCCTTTCTCCCTCAATATGGTTTGGTTCTATTAATTAGGAGACATCTCTGAAATGAAAAGTTTTAAGGGGACAACTGTTCATCTCCCAGAAGCTATTAAAGCTCCATTTGTAAAGCCATACTTTGGGACCACATCATATTCTCTGTGAACTGGCATAGTATGATGAAGCACTAAGCTTTTCCTATCACAGCTGAGCTGCCTGGTAATAGGACACAGTAACTTCCCCTGAATCCAGATGAGCTGATACTTAAACCAGTGAATTATATTCAAAAGGAAAACCAAAACTAGTGTTCCGACAACTTGTTTGGTGGGGACATAGGATGAACTGGATGGTTTGCTAAGCTCTTTATGCTTGCAGCCTGTCTCAGAGAGAGGAAACTTGGGAGGAGCAAATACTCTTCCCATCCAGAAGGCAAGCAGAGTTTACTGACTTCACCAAGGATACTGAATCACGGCCTGAGGAATTCCCTGTACTGTAATTCCCAGACCTGGACACATAACTAAGATATCTTCCAAGAAAGGATGTTAGTCCCCTGGTTGTGGCAATGGGAACATTCTATGTTCTTACTATGTCCTAGGGTCTTTCACAAATATTAGGTCCATTTGGCCAGACAAGCACTTTGCTGAGCTAAATACTGAATTTATTCATTCATTCATTCATTTATTTATTTATTTATTTATTTATTTATTTATTTATTGTGACCCAGCTCAAGAGTGGAATAGTCTACAAGACTCTGCTTCTCTGGGGAGGTGATAAGGCCAGTAGAGGAGTAGATACTTTTCTCTTTAAGGAACACAGTGGAGGGCCTCTTGCTTCACCAAAGTAAGGTTCTCCCCTTAGAAAAAGTGAGATGAGGACAGATGCTCACTGCCTCCTTCCGTGGACTCAACATCTCTGGAACACAGCAGAGATAAGATATGAGCCCCTATGACTCCCATCTTCTTCCTCCTCCCAAATCAGTTTCCTAGTTCTAGATACTGCCAAGAAATCTAATACGAAGTTATTTTCAGGGCTGATTTCCTTTAAGGTCTGAGTGGCTTGTATCTTAATCTAGTTTTAGACAGGGTTTTATTTCATGTCTATGTCCAAATATCATTTCTAATGTATGCTTCAATGACCCTGTTTCATACCTCTTTATAAACCTGATCTTCAAATGTTATCATATGCTCAAGGGTTGAGAGTTAGGACATCAACATAGAAATGTAGGCAGTGAAAGGATAAATAAGGAAAACCTAGAAGGTTTTTCTTTCTTTTCTTTTCTTTTCTTTTCTTTTCTTTTTTCTTTTCTTTTCTTTTCTTTTTTCTTTTCTTTTCTTTTCTTTTCTTTTCCTTTCTTTTCCCCTTTCCTTTTCTTTTCTTTCCTTTCATTTCTTTCCTTTCCTTTTTTCCTTTCCTTTCCTTTCTTTTTCTTTTTTTTTGCCTTCCTTCTCTTCCCAATTCTTCCCTTTCCTTTACTTCACCTCTCTACCCTTCCGTCCTCATACTCCTCTCCCCATTTTCCTCCTCTCACCTTCATCCTCTTTTATTTGTATATGAATCTACAATCACCCATAACTTGATCTTTGGTAAATAATGTCTTTATGGTGAACCCCCCATATCTCTTCAGACCTTGGCTTTCACATCTATAAACCTTCCCATTGTTTATGTTGCCATGGAATGACAGATTTGAAACAAAAGTATGGCTTCAGACTTCCCATAATACCCAGCTGTATTCCTGCAAGTATTTCTGCCTGCTTTTGGGATAGCTAAGGCATTTTGAGAAACCTCAAAAACAAAAGCATTAGCAGAGAACCAGGTCCCAGGGTGGAACACTGCTGAAACACAGTTGCAGCTGCAGGGAGTAACCTATGTTACTGAATTCTTTTCTTCACTTAAAAGATACCCCTTTCAAAGGGTGCTAATCTCCTTTTATAGCAGCAGTTAATCAATGACCAGATGTTCCCCATAAGCCTCTTACCCAATCATGTAATGCCAAGACTTGGACCACCCCCCCACCTTAAAGATTTTTCCTTAAAAACGCCCTCCCTCTAGACCTTGTGGTAGCTTTTCCTATCCTGTTGCATTAGGAAATTTTGTGGCCCAAGCTCTCAAGCTTGAATAAAGACTCGCATGTGCTTGCATCAAAGTTGTGGTTCCTGGTCATCTCTTTAGGCTTTTTGAAATCTGGGCACAACAATTGCATTTTGGACAAAACAAACAATAAACCCTGCTTGAGTTGTTGTTGGGGAACTTTTCTCTTGGCTATTGTCCTATGTGTTTAATGAAGTAGAGATAAAGCTAAGGATTCACCATATCTTTTATCTTCCTATTCTTGTGTATATAGACAAGTTATAAACTAGGCAGCTTAGTGAGATTATTAGATTCTAACTAATAATATATGGGCAGAGGTGATAGACTATCCAGCCAGGCCACACCAGTGCTTTGCAATGTTTTTTACTTAACAGAAGTTATAACCATAATGGAGAGAATTTGCATCACCCTTTGGCCAGCTTGCTGCTGTCAGCATCTCATATAATGGTGGTAAAGAGGTCAAAACTGACATGTACTCTACTTTTAACAGTCTGATGAGATTGTTTCTGATTTTGATTGATATCTTTTCTGTGTTCTCAAATCTAGTCCAGATACCACATTCATTCCTCATATGTCTTTAGTGTTTCCCAGTCTCTGACACTTGATAAATTTTTCCTGCTGTGTATGGCATTGTCAGTTTTGAAGATAACTGCTTGAACATTTCAAAAAATGTTGTAGTACTTTAAATGAAAATGGCTTATAGGATCATAGAGACTGACACTACTAGAAAGTGTGGCCTTGTTGGAGTAAGTGTGGATGTGGCTTTATTGGAGGAAGTGTGTTACTGGGGATGGCTTGTGAGGTCTGAGTTGCTCAATCAGGCCCAGCATGTCTCCTTTCTCTTTGCGTGACCTGTAGATCCAGATGTAGTACTCTCAGCAACTTTTCCAGCACCATGCCTGCCTGCCTGCTGCCATGCTTCCAGTGAATAAACCTCTGAACTGTAAGCCAGTTCCAATTAAATGTTTTTATTTATAAGAGTTTCTGTGGTCATGGTGTCTCCTGACAGCAATATAAAGCCCTAACTAAATCAGATGTCTCTGAAACTTTAACTCTTCTGATATTTTCTCCATTACTAATGTGGGCTTTGTGGGCAAAAACTGCTAACACGATGTGTCCTTATTTAATCTGACTCTGTTTGTCAGAGATAGATAGACTCAGCATGGCTAATATTGACCCTAATCTTCAAATGTGGACAGGATCCACTGTTGTTCTCTACCCAAGGAAGTTATCTTCTCCTTCACATGTCCAAGTGTTCGGCCAAGGTAAAGTAAAGGAAAGGGAAGAATTGGGAAGAGAAGGAAGGCAAAAAAAAAGAAAAAGAAAGGAAAGGAAAGGAAAAAAGGAAAGGAAAGAAATGAAAGGAAAGAAAAGAAAAGGAAAGGGGAAAAGAAAGGAAAAGAAAAGAAAAGAAAAGAAAAAAGAAAAGAAAAGAAAAGAAAAAAGAAACTTGGCCATACTCAAGAATTTATTCCAGGCTTTTCTCTATTTATATTTAATGATTTTCTCTGACATCAAGAAATCTAGTTCAAATTAACCAGTCTGCTTACTTTTTGCTTCTAGCATATAATTAAAATACTATGTGACATGTCTGATGTGTGGTACAGTCAGTTTTAATGGAACACATTTCTTTCTCGGTTTCTGGGCATCCTGTTTTTTCAAAAAACTATATGCAATGATGTTTACACATGAGCAGTTTGAATAGTTACCATACTAGAAAAAATTTTTTATGTGGCCTCATTGCCTTCATTCTCTTCTCTAGACCCTCAGCCACTATTGATCTGGTCTCAGTACTAGTAATTTTTTGTTTTTTATTGTATTATATAAGTGGAGTTATATGATGCCTTTTATATTTGGATTTATTTTACTTAGTAGATGTGTTTATGATATTGCTGAATTTATTGCCTTTTATTTTTTAATTGACATGTAGTATTCCATTGTATAATGTGCCACAGTTTACTGATCTGCTTAGAATTACATTTTTTCTGACCAACAAAATGTCATTGTTATTATAAAGACCTCAAAAAATTAATTTTGCGTTATTATAATCTTGAAACAGCATACAGTATTTCCTTATAAATAACTCCTCACATAGCCTCTTTTTAAAGAATTATGAGCAGTGATTATTTTTATTGATTTATGTTTCTCAGTGTCTTTGAACTTGTGTCCACCTCTAACTCTCAAGTGCTGGAATTATTAGGATGTGCTATCACATCAAGCTCTTTCAGTTTTTCATTGCTGAGTATCTAATCAAAGCCAGAGCTTTACACACATAGATCCACTACAGTTATGTATATCCTCATTCTGTTAAAGATGTCATAGCAGTAATTCAGAGGACCTTTATACAGCATATGTACAACAAATGCCAATTTACTGTTCCCATATGTAGGCACATGTGTGTGTGTGTGTGTGTGTGTGTGTGTATGCATTACCTTATCATGCAAACATGTGCTTTCTCTCTTCCTTACCTTACCTTACCTTACCTTACCTTACCTTAGGGGTCTAACCTCTAGGTGCTATCCTCTATATCCTTGATTTCTCCTCTCCCAACTCTGTCACTCTCCCCAATTCTCTCTCATCTTATATCAGGATAATTAACTGATGTCTAGCTGTTTATATCCCTACAGTCATTCCCTTACTCATCCAACCCATACTGAGGGAACTGCCATCAGAACTCACCTTTGTAAATAAGGATCAGTTTTCTATCATATAGTATTTTATTTTCACAATTGATGTAAGAGCTAACAAAGTTCCATGAAAATCTTGCATGATAAACTAAGGTAATAAAACATAATTCTTATTATTCTCATTTTATCATTAATAACAGTACAAGACAGCCATGTGGGAAGGTACCAACTAAAGATGCACTATGGTTTCTGACAACTTCTTTTTCTTTAAACAACAAAAGAGAGCTTGGATTGATGACTCTAGAAATCCAGGAAACCCTCTTTGCAAAAATCAGGTCTTGAAAGCTCTGATAAGAATGATTATTGATTTGTGTTCTGCCATCAGGACCCCATCCTGGGGCTGAACACTTGCCTACTAAGGTGAACATTTGCTCATCTCAGACATGGTTAGATATTTCAAAGCTCTGAGGGTGGCTACTTGGCAACAGATTGAGAAGCATGAATTGGCCCATCTGACAGGTATATTGCAGACCCAGCCCAGTTTGGAAGCTAGGGCTAGATATAAGTCCTTGGGATGGGCCTGTGCTCAACCCTCTCCCTTTCTGGTCATCATGGTCTGAAAGGTATATGCTAAATTCATTTCAGTGTCACATCATCCCTTGAATGCCTCTATTATCCCCTTCCATAACAGCCCCTCTGCACTATTATGCACTACTATGTTCTATATAGAACTTTTCTGCTCTATTATAGCTTCAACTTTTGCATTGTTGTTTAGTCTTGGTTGCCAACTTGATGGGATCTGAAGTTGACTAGAAGATACTCCTTTGAATATGTCTATATGGGAGTTTACAGATACGATTAACTGAGGAAGACTCTCCCTTAGGCTGGGAGGAACATTCCAATGTGCAGGACTGAGGGAAAAGCAGTATTGATGTTGTTCCTTGCTAGTATCCATATTTGCTGCTGCTGCTGCTGCTCCTCCCATCACCAAAATTCTTCACAGCCATTAGGCAATGAACATTTTAATCTGTTATGCTCTTCTAGAAGACTCTCCTAATCCATATCCTCTAAATCTTTCCTCAGTCTTTTTATCGCTGGTCTCTCTGTCCATCTTCCTATTCTTGAGAGTTCCTCCTCCATCTCCCCCAGCTCCATAATTTCTCACAGCCTCTGGCTGTGTATT
The DNA here is from genome assembly GCF_947179515.1 of Apodemus sylvaticus. NCBI lineage: Eukaryota > Metazoa > Chordata > Mammalia > Rodentia > Muridae > Apodemus > Apodemus sylvaticus. Next base: position 57,057,448 of record NC_067492.1, on the reverse strand, counting down.
CTTACCATCTCTTTCTAGGCTTCTTCAGAGGCAACCTTCACAATTCTTATTCCTGATCAAAGAAAATTCCAAGTGGTTCCCTCTATCATTCAAGTCTTACCAAATGACATGTTTGAGATATTTGTAGATCTTGTAGATGTTTTGCTACTGTGAAGAAAACTGACCTTGAATCTTTGTGAGGTTTGCCAAAAAAAAAAATGCTTAATTCTTACACATACTTCATAGTCATCACTGATTGATGCTTTTCTACTTCAGATAAACCCATTCACTGGAGTTGAACAGTCATATTCTTGATGGTATTTTTGTCTAAGACAATGTGAGAAAAGATGGCAGGCTGCTTTCTAAAGCGTTTGTAGGCAGTAATACAGAGTGTTGATCAGGTTTAATCAACTCAACCAACAAGCAACCCTCACAACAAGCATTTCAATCATCCACTACTGTGGGACATAAGTGCTAATAAACAAAGATTCTGCCAATCCCCACTATTCAAAGTTCATAGCTGGGTGATTGGTAAGTGATACCTATTGGGGTTTTACATTAGATATGAGGTAAAAATCCCTCCCTGGGTGTGTGCACTTGTCAATGTATTTATGCAGTCACTCCAAACACCATCTATCTTTCCATCTATCTGTAGCTTATCTAATGTACATATTTTTAGTAAGTGTCTAAAAATGGCTTGAGCTGCAGGCATATGCAAGACACAAATCTTGCCTTTTGTAAATGTACAAGTAAAGAGAAATAAAAAGAGATTTATCAAAAGTATGAAGAATATACATAATACATATGCATATATTCATATGACTGCAATGAGTTAATTTGAGCATACTGGCCAGGTTCTTTTTTTCTTTCTTTCTTTCTTTCTTTTTTTTTTTTTTTACATTCCTGGTCTTTGTTTTTACATCCACAAACAAGCTTTGTACTGTTGTTTCTTATTTGAGTTCTTATGAATATATGTGCAGATTCCATGAAGATGTAGGATACAGTATAAAGATGCATGCCATTCATCTGGTTTTCCACAATACTAGTTTATTTCAAAAATCTAGTACACTATTCTAATCTGAATTTTTAAAATATAACTTATGTATTAGAGTCATTCATATGTGAAGAGTTTCAATCAAGACAGTATGCTGTATTGTCCTATAAAATATATGAAATTAATCAATTTCTTCAGAAGGATTCAGTTATTTCCACTTCTCTTAAGTATGTTTTAGTGTTTCCCAACATTAAATATTTCTGAACACTGTGCAGAAAATCTGCCGAGTATTCTAGCCACATCTTAACTCAAATCTGTAGAAAATTCTACAAGAATGTATAAGAACCCAAAATTAAATAATACTTTATATCAGACCACCTGTGTAGTATTCTTAAACATAATCATTATAAAGAGCAACCAAATCCCAGCACTTTACTCTGTACATATCAGCAATCAATGCCAAAGCATAAATGACAAGAGAAAAATGCACAGTACAAAGGTTTCTAAAGAACAGAAAACCTAAAAAAGAAAAGTAGAACCCAAGTTCTGGCCAGTTATTGACACTCCATTACTCAGTTACTTCAACTTATATCAGTTGGAGTGTCATCAAATAGAACAAATCTGTATAGAAAGTGTTCATTCAGGAAACAACACTTCTATTTTTCTTTAATACTGGATTAAACAGAAGTTGCTATCAGTCTCTATTAGTGATTACAACTTTAATTAAAAAGTTTAACTACATAACTTTATTGCTGTTTATTGTAACAAAACATGTGTAGAACCTATCCAGTAACATACGTAGAAACTAAAATCAACTGTTTCAGAAGACACTGTTGTGGATGAAATATATATGATGCTCAGTGTACAGCATAAGGAAAGTCCTTCCATGTCATCTGGTTCTTACTGGAGTCATCTATGTTCGTCTCTCAGAAAGCAAAGAATCCATTTGACATTTCAATAAATATTAAGTTGCAAAAATTAGCTTCCATGGACTAAACATCCAAGAAAGAGTTTTGATGAATGTTTCCCAGAATCAATTATGTCAGTCTTTACTCCAAAGAGATGACATTAGGAATGTTACTCCCACTGCTGGTTATGACCCCTGTCTCACTCCTGCTGCTAGAAGAACTAACTTGAGTACTGCTTTCATGGGGGCTGGTGGTGGTGATAGACATACTGCTTGCTGTTAAGGGTCAAGTGAGATTATTCTGGGATCAACTGGAATAAGGGAAAGAAAATCCAAACCTGGCAAATCTGATGACATGCTTGACCCTGGTGTGTGGTGGAATGGTACTGAGTAGTCCTTTGGTTGGACTGCATTGTGTTTCTGATGTAAAGATGCATTTACTTTTGGCAGAGGGATCTATTGGTAGATCAATGACATCTATCTTCTTGCTTGCCCCACTGGCTACAGTCACTGAACAAAGTTTACTAAAGACACTTGAACTTTCTACTTTTGTACAGGGCTGGCTGGTTACTTTCATAGATTCTTTCTTAGGTCTCATGTGACACCAAGAACCATCCTGGAATTTGATCTCATCCACATCAGAACAGTCATTGAGAATTTCCATAAAAAGCCCATCTAATATCAGACTCTCATAGGCAGTCTTTTTGTCACAAACAGGACAAATCCGGTTGGGCTTCTTTTCATTCATCTGAAGATAAAGGGCACCATCAAAGCACTGCAGATGTGTACAAGTCACTGCATGGAATGGGATTGTCAGCCTCATTTTTCCTAAAGTGCACATCAAGAGCACTTAAAGACTAATTGTAGCAATTTCATTATCAGGGTCTGCAGTAAATTTTTCTTTAATTAGTGCTCTGGAATGATCAGGATTTCTAATACCTTTCATTTTTACTCTTGGTAATAACATGGCTGATGGTATTGTACAAGGTACACAGACATGGAGTAATTCTTTCCAATTTCCGATACCCAAGAAGTAGAAATCTGATTCGACACAGCTGAAGTCAACCTAACTAAAGATGTAATATTCAAGGGGCATCCAGGGCGCTTCTGTTCAATCCCATTTTTAGGTGGTGGTACATAGCCAGGCAAAGGAAAGGGTTTCCCATTTACTTTTATACACAAACTATTGGGATAGTTATCTTCTTGAGGGCAACTGGTATCTGCTAAGCAAAGTCGCAGTTGGACTTGGACTGTATAGTCTCTCCTGACACCTGGCAAAAAAAAATCCCTTGAAATGCATATTTGTCTAATTTGCTGAGATGTCAAAGCAAAAATAAAAACTTCTCTTGAAACCACTGAATACTGCTTTGAACTAGACTCGTGGGCTTGATAAGAACATCAAGGACATCATTGAAGGGCAGGTTTTTTAGCTGCATGTCAGGAGGGACAGGTGGAATGGGAGAAGATGGCTGCTGCATCTCAAACACGGGCTTAGTGTCTTGAGGCAGCACAGAATCGACAGGAGATGAAGCAGCACAGAACTGACAGGAAATGATGGTAAATGATGTGTAATTGAAGAAGGCAACGAGTAGATTCCAGTCACACCCAAGTGACGTTCTACTGGTGATGAACTACTATCCAGACTGAAAACCGATTATTTGATTGTGGATAGATCAGAAAGTCCTGCAAGTATCCGTGGATATTGGCATCTATATAATTCTTGAATTTTAATCTGAACCGCAGGGCTGCAGCCACTCTTCAATAAATGCAACACCCGCATCAGGAGGTCATGCTCCTGCCCACTTTTATTCTTTCCAGCAAAGCCCAGTAATGCTTGCAATTCAGAAAACCTAAAACTAGAAACCATATTTCCTCAACTCCTCAAAATCTACCATTTTGTCCCTCCAGCAGGCGCCTCAGACATCACCGCTCCTCTGCCCGCGGCCGCCAATGACACCACCACCTTCTCCTGCAACATCCTGCACTGGGCACCACTCTAGAGGCCATTGGGCCACCACTTCCACCACCTCCCTAATCTGAATTTTGATTCTGATTAATCAACCAGGACATTCATATTCCAATTTCTTCAGTTTTACCTGCTCTCCTCAGGGGAGGTTGACACTACTGGAGAGTGAACCCAGGCTCTCTTGGATGTTAGACAAGTGCCTCACTCCTGAGCTGTATGTACTCCAGCTCTCATTTCCACCTGAATTTTCATTATGCTTCTATGTTCATGTGTGGGTATATGCATTTTGTTTATATTATTTCAAAACAAATTTGAGACATATAGTTGTTTCTAGAACTATTGCAACATATGTATGTCTATTTATCTGATAAATATTTGCAGCATAAATATTTCCAAAATAAAATAAAAAACTCTGCCTGCCTTTCATCTATCATCTATCCATCTGATCTATCTATCTATCTATCTATCTATCTATCTATCTATCTATCTATCATCTATGTATCATGTATGTATGTATCTATTTATTCTATATATCTATCATTTATCTATCATCTATCTAGTCTATTGATACTAACAATAAAGATTCTTGAAATAAAATTAAAACATGCATTACCTTCAGACCATAAAAATAAAGCAATAATATTTTTCTTCTATCAGTACTCAGTTTTCAAACTTGAATTTTTACCAAAGTGTTACTTTTTAAAGCTATTTTTTAAAAGTTCTGTACCTTCCAGTTTGTGGTAGCACTTTAAAAGGGTCCTCAGGACTAATATATACTTTTCTCTTTCTCTTTTCCTCTTGAAGCTATGTCTTTTTGTCCTTTAGAGCTTGCCATAGTTTGGAATTGACTGACTATCTGTGAGTTACATATTATGCTGTCCCTTGTCTTTAACTAAAAGCCTAGCAAAATTCAGGTCTAATGCCTCTTTGGCACAATTCCTAAGAGAGACAGGTAAAGAGTAACTGCCTCTGTGATGTTAGTAACAATGGCCAACACCTACTTTTAATATGTAGGGCATTAAAATTCCAGCATTGTAATTCTGTTGCTCTTTATTATTAATTATGCTATTGATTTGATGTAAAATTTACCTTCTTACCTCTACCATTTCATTAACTAGAATAAAGGAAGGCAGCTATTAAAATAGTAATGAGCTCTCTGGTGACTTCCCAATAATGTCTGATTAGTTACATTCTCAGGCTTGCAAGTATAAGACATGTTTGAGAATTTTCTAAGAATCTGATTTGGCAAAATTACTAGTCCTGTTTAGTTCCTACTCCAATATTAGTCATTTTTCTGAGAGTCTTTATATCCTTTATTTGGAAAGGAGATAATATGTGCTTTAGAATGATGATTGTTCTTTGTGCCTTCTTGCTTCAGTAGACATCAAGTGCTAGGAGACACTTGGTAAGAGATGAGACACATCATGGTTGTGTGCTGGTGCTCTCAGCCTTGACTGGCATTTCAAGGATTTCTTTGGTACCATTGTGTTACATCCAGTTTCTTTTTTTCTCTGAGATTTTTGTCTCATGAAAATAATAATAATAAAAAGCAACTGTCAAAAATTAGAAAAGTTTGCAGTCACGTTACACTTCATACCTTACAGCGTGGAGACTACCCCAGTGTTGTGATTGCTGAAGATAATTACATTTTGCTTTATAATTTATAAAGTAGTTTGTGTATTTGAAACAAAAAGATAAGCCAGATGGGGTGGTGCACACCTTTATCACAACACTTAGGAAGCAGAGGCAGGCTTTTTGTGAGTTTGAGGCCAACCTGGTCAAGAAAGTGAGTTTAGCACAGGGACAGCTATTGCTACTACACTGAGAAATTTTGAAAACCAAAGAGTACCAGGACAGCCTGGGCTATGCAGAGAAACCCAGTCTTGAAGAAAAAAAAAAGAAAAGAAAAAAGAGAGAGAGACAGAGACAGAGAGACAGAGACAGAGAGACACAGAGAGGCAGAGAGACAGAGAGAAAGGCTGAAGAGACAGTTTAAGTGAGTAAGGAGTTAGAAAAATGGAGTCTAAATCCCAGGAACCTGTGTGAAGCCCAACCCCAACCCTAACCCTAACCCTGAATCCTGGACCCTGAACCCTGAACCCTGAACCCTGAACCCTGAACCCTGAACCCTAACCCTAACCCTGAACCCTGAATGCTAAATGCTGAACCCTGAACCCTAACCCTAACCCTACTGGACAATTTCTCTCTGTGATGATGGTACTACTGTTTCAACTCATTCCTAGGTGGTTTTTATGGCTGTTGTGGAAGTTACTTTGATATTTCATAATTTATCCTGCCTTGTTGTACAAACATGAAGTAGTAGCTAACATAAAGACAACAAGATATCTTTCATGAAACAAGATATCTTTAATTAGTCAAGCTTGGCTATCTGTAATCCTTCCTTCCCTTATGGGTTTTATAGACTCTCCCCGTCTTTCTCATGATGTGTGTGCACATGATGTGTGTTCATTTTTCTGTGAGAACATATGTTTGCATGAGTGGACTCACACATTGCCACAAAGGTATATGTGGAGATCAGGGAACAATGCTGATGTTGGTCTTTGCCTTCCACCTTATTTGGGACGCTCTTTGTTGATTGCTTCTGTGTGTCAGCCTGGCCTGAGGGCAACAATGATAACTGCCCACTTTCTTGCTTAGGAAGATAGGAATTGTAGACGTGCACTACTGTGACTAGATTTCTATGGGATCTAGAAATTCAAAGTCATGACCTCTTGCTTGAAATGCAAACACTTCATTTGATGTTCCATTTCTCCAGAACTTATCTTTTTCTCAGGTTGAAATTAATATGTATGTATGTATATATGTATCTATTTATGTATATATGTATGTATTTATGTATATATGTATGTTTTTATGTATGTATGTATGTATGTATGTATGTATGTATGTATGTATGTATTAAGGAAATGCCCATTTTCTTAATGAACAGAAGTTTGTTATATGTGCTTCTCTCAGCATTAAAACTTTTGTTTAGTTCATTAACAGTATAGACAGATATTCTTTAGTTATCATTTTCTATGTATTAATAAGTATTTGAATACCTGACACCTTCAGGCTTGGTTTGGAATTGAGTCTATCAGGCCTCAACTATAAACAATACTGAAATTATTATCATCCTCTCTTCCTTAGTTTCTCAAATATGGAAACATCTTTTAAATCCCAGTTAATAACTGTAAATTGCCCAGCTAAATTTTATTCTCATTGCTCTCCTCAATTCTCCACCTATTTTTGATTATCCTATATGAATGTCAGAGCGCACTCCAGTCATGTTAAGATGGCCATATATGTAAAGGCTGTGTGTTTGCATGTATCTGTATGTGTATGTAGAGATGCATATTCCATTGAATAACCTAACCCTGATTGCTTTCTCTACATTGGCTTTGACTAACTGAAATGTAAAGGGAGAAATACATGGAGAAGACTGACAGGAGCTGGATGGCCTGGGGGCCTATTAAGAGTCTTTATACTTCAAAGTCTGCTTGGCTAAGCATGAGATCCTTAGCTCATATTTTCTTTCTATATGCATAATGAATGTTTGCCTAGCCCTTTTAGACACAATTTTGAATTAAAGATAAATGGTTTAGAGGAGTGTCCTTAAGTTGTAGAGTATTCTTTTTGTTGTTTCTTTAAAATTCATCTAAAGTCATCGCTGAAGTTTTAACATATTTATTTTAGAATCTTATTAACTTCTGTATTTGTGACTTTCCTTTTGCCTAGGATTTAGTCTCATTAAGCAATCCTTTATTTCCTGTTCATTTTAGTTGTTCCAATTATTATTCACTTTTCTGTTTCTTTCCTGTGGTCTTCATTTCTGAAATGCTGTTCGTAGTTCTCCCACTTCAGCTGTGCCATACTCTGCTTGCTCCTCTCTCGTGTATACTTGTTTTCCTCTTTTCAGTTCCTTTTGGTTGTGTTTGTCTTTGGTTGTCTGTACTTGTAGAGACTTCCTTTCCATGATCTGAATGTAAAAAAACTATCCTGATTTTAATTCCTTACTTTTTCAGAATGATTATGTATAAAAGTTAAGCACAATCATTTTCATTTTTATACATGTCTATTTTTATGCATTTTCTAGAGGAAGGCAAGTTCAAAACAGATGATTTAGATTTAGAGACCTCGACTTTTCTGATATTACTGTTTAGTGTTTATAGGGAAATAGCAGGATCTACAACTCTCATGACGTTATGACTTTCTTTTTCCATTCCTCTGTTCTTGCCCTGATTGTGTGTGTGTGTGTGTGTGTGTGTGTGTGTGTGCCCATGTCTGTGTGTGTTGATGAAAATTGGACCTAGAGCCTTTTGCACATCATGCAAGCACCCTAGCACTGACCCACATCCCCAGGCCTTCTCCTCTGTTCATACCACGGCTTCCTTGCTCTGTTCTGTCTGTCTACTTTTTTTTTTTTTTAATAACCTGTGTCCTTTGCATGAGGCTTAGCCTCAAAGTGTCAGGTTGGGCTAATGCTGCTTGTACTCTAATGCTACTTTGGCTGCCCCAAAACTGCTTGCCCCAAAGACAAGAGAGTTCACAGGCAAGGCACTGAGAGACTCTGCCCCAAGTTACTGTGATTAGTAAACAAAGATGTCAGCTAATAGCTGGGGAGAAAAGACATAGGTAGGATTTAGATTTCCCAGGCTTGGGACTATAAGGAGGAAGAAGAGAGGGAAGCAGCCATGGGATATACAAGAACATACAGGAGGGAGAAGGAGAGCTGCCATGGGCTAAGGACCAAAATAATGTAGCCCAACGTGCTGCTCAATTGGGTCAAGAGTAGCCAAGATGGAGTTAGAAATTAATAAGTAGTAACTCTGAATTATCAATAGGAAAGTGGATTCTAACATCATGGAGGACATTTTCCCAGCTATTATGCTGCTTAGGCATATTAAAATATAAAGGTTCTCTCTCTCTCTCTTTCTCTCTCTCTCTCTCTCTCTCTCTCTCTCTCTCTCTCTCTCTCTGTGTGTGTGTGGGGGGGGGGCACACATGAATGTACATGGCTTAAGGCAGGAAATAACCCCATACCAGGACTTATATGCTATATTTTACAACAGTCAAGTCTGTTGGTTTGCCACTGGATAAGTACATGTGTAAACCTTGTAAATCTTGTACATCTATTCAACATATTTTCTAGTGTTCTTTGAGGGCAGGGGATTAATTTGGTTTTAGTGGGTCAGATTTCCCAATGATTGCCTGTTTTACTTTCATAGCTCTTGTCCTGAAGAAGGAATAGGCATGACTTGTCTTCACACATCTTATCGTGTTAGAGTGGGCATGTTGTCACCTGGTTACATTGTAAATATAGAGTATAGAGCACTAGTTTTCTGTTCTACCCCCACGCCCCATCTCTGTATGAGAAGGATTTCCCAAATTACTATGCCATGGTAGATGTTGTTCTATGGGTTCAAATTTTGGGTCAATAGACTTTAGACATTGGTTGGTCTAGAAGTACAGAAAGAATAGAGAGTAGATGGAAATTGGTAACCTAGAGGTGTTAACTCTTTACTGACTTGAGCCTCATAAGGAGTTGACTGACTCAAGAAAGGGGAATAGCAGTTCTAGACAATTTTCAGCTCATTATTTCATAGAATTTCAGTGCACTGTGAAAGGAATGGTACAGCAGGTTAGTTCCCAGCTGGTGGTCAGAGTGTCCTCTGCAGGGCAGAACAATCGAAAAATATCTTACTTCCCTTAGATAGGACCCACCTTAAAGGTTCCACCGTCCTCTCATTCAGTACCACCAGCTTGGAGAAAAAATTAAAATGTGAGCATGTTGGGAACACTACAGATTTAAATAAAAACAAGTTGAAAGAGAAAGAGAGAGTGCCCTACTCAGGAATAAGGGTCTTCTGCACTGGGGAGTGTCTGGTTGGGTTGGGCACCACCTACTTTTGCAATGGGGAATTGGGTGCCACTTTATTTTTATACTGGATGGCAGCCTCTGTCTCCCTGTGCCTTGTTCCCAAGGAAGAAATGAGCTTTATATAGAAAGGCTCTTACCTTTCCAGATGAGTGCAATTCTTATTATCCATTGCCATTTACAATCCTCTCAATTTAGAGCCATCTGTGAAGCTAATTTCAGTGGTTTACTTTTTCTACTAAATCACTAATAAACATAAAACTTCCAATTGAATTGAACTTTACAGCTATTTTTTAGAAATTGCACAGAGGTTGGCTATTGTTTCCTGTAATCATCTGTAAATCAAACATGGTATCACTCTTTTGTCAGTTACTCCCAAGGATATTGGGATTAGGTTTGTGTTTATTTAAGTTCAGTTTTTTTACAAAGAATCTGCTAGGTAACCAGCTTTAGTCCTCAGTAACATATGAAACTATGTCTTTGGGGCAAGCAGTTTTGGGGCAGCCAAAGTAGCATTAGAGTACAAGCAGCATTAGCCCAACCTGACACTTTGAGGCTAAGCCTCATGCAAAGGACACAGGTTATTAAAAAAAAAAAAAGTAGACAGACAGAACAGAGCAAGGAAGCCGTGGTATGAACAGAGGAGAAGGCCTGGGGATGTGGGTCAGTGCTAGGGTGCTTGCATGATGTGCAAAAGGCTCTAGGTCCAATTTTCATCAACACACACAGACATGGGCACACACACACACACACACACACACACACATATTTAGTCTCACTAGTAATCAAATCTATAAAAAATGAAGGCCTTATTGGGGAAGTTTGTGGTGAAACTTAGCACCTTGTGAAAGTTAGCACCTATTGCTAACGAAATATGCTGACAATAATATTTCTAAATGCATGTGGAAATCAATATGGCAATAACACCTCAAGATTCAGCAGAGAGCTTACCTTCTACCACTGTTGAAATTTTACAAGTATGGTCCCAAGAATCTAAATAGAGTACTAAAATATTTTATCTTGCACGATGAGAGTTACCTAGATTCATCAGCAGTGGGAGAATCACAGAATTCATTAAATTGCATCAATTGAACAACTGGAAAGAGATTAACACACAGAAGAGTGCCCATTGTTGAAGGCTGAAATTACCACTACTACTAGTGTCTTAAGCAACTCCATGATGCTACCTAGTTGATTAATGAATCCAGGTAGTAGTGTCTTCTGTAATAATTATCAGGAAGTGAAGTTAGAAGTTGTAGGTGAGTTAGGATATTGTGAATGGTATTTTTACTACATGTCTTCATTGCTCTTCTAGTTGCTGTGACAAAATAGATGACAAAAGCAACTTCAGAAAGACCAGGGATTTTTTGTTTGCTTGGTTTTTGACTCACGGGGCTACAAATCATACAATGGGGAATTGATGGTGGGATCAGTGTGATGCATCTATCTGGTAATACTGTGTCTCCAGTCAGGAAGCTAGGAGAGATGGATGCTTGTTCTCTCTTCTTCTTCTTCTTCTTCTTCTTCTTCTTCTTCTTCTTCTTCTTCTTCTTCTTCTTCTTCTTCTTCTTCTTCTTCTTCTTCTTCTTCTTCTTCTTCTTCTTCTTCTCCTTCTCCTTCTCCTTCTCCTTCTCCTTCTCCTTCTCCTTCTCCTTCTCCTTCTCCTTCTCCTTCTCCTTCTCCTTCTCCTTCTCCTTCTCCTTCTCCTTCTCCTTCTCCTTCTCCTTCTCCTTCTCCTTCTCCTTCTCCTTCTCCTTCTCCTTCTCCTTCTCCTTCTCCTTCTCCTTCTCCTTCTCCTTCTCCTTCTCCTTCTCCTTCTCCTTCTCCTTCTCCTTCTCCTTCTCCTTCTCCTTCTCCTTCTCCTTCTCCTTCTCCTTCTCCTTCTCCTTCTCCTTCTCCTTCTCCTTCTCCTTCTCCTTCTCCTTCTCCTTCTCCTTCTCCTTCTCCTTCTCCTTCTCCTTCTCCTTCTCCTTCTCCTTCTCCTTCTCCTTCTCCTTCTCCTTCTCCTTCTTCTTCTTCTTCTTCTTCTTCTTCTTCTTCTTCTTCTTCTTCTTCTTCTTCTTCTTCTCCTCCTCCTCCTCCTCCTCCTTCTCCTCCTCCTCCTCCTCCTCTTCCTCCTCCTCATCCTCTTTTCTTCTTCTTCTTCTTCTTCTTCTTCTTCTTCTCTTCTTCTTCTCTTCTTTCTTCTTCTTCTTCTTCTTCTTCTTCTTCTCTTCTTCTTTCTTCTTTGTTCTCCTCCTCCTCTTCTCCACCTTCTTCTTCTCTTCATTCTCATTCTCATTCTCATTCATCCTCTCTCCCTCCTTTTCTTTCTCCTTCTCCGCCTTTTTCATTTTTCTCCTCATTTTTTCCAATCCTGAACACAAATCCATAACCTTTCCATTAATGGAGATCTCTCCACATTCAAGGTGAAGTTTTTCCCCTTCATTTAATTCGTTGTGGAAATAATCTCATAAACATACCCTAGGTGTTTCCATGCTGATTCCAGTTACAATCAAGTTAAAATTTGTAGTAGTATGTCCCAGTGGGCACAGGCCTATAACTCCAGCTACTCAAGAAGCCAGGACAGGAGAATCAAAGACTGAAAGTTTTCTTGTGTGCTTCAGAGTGAATTCAAGCTCAGTTTGGGTAACTTAGTGAGTCCCTGTCTTAAGACAAAAGGTACAAACAAAGCTGGGGATAATGTTCAGTGTCATAATGTTTCCTTAGTACATGTAAGGCCCTAGAAACCATCTGTAACAGCTCAAAACCTTTAAAAGGGCAAATGGCTTGAATAAATCTTCAAAATAATAAATCTTCAGAATAATATGTGACTGCTTATAGCAGTACTATTCTTCTTAAACTGGATTTAAATACAGAAGTCTATCTATTGATTACTGAATAAAAGAAAATATGCATGCAATAGACTATAGCATAAGGTATAATATGGAGGAGGACTGGGGAGCATTAAAAAGATATCTAATAACATGTCATATTTCATGATTTCATTTATATTAAATGCCCAGAATATGGAAACTAGTGTCAGTCATAAATGATCAGTGATTGCTTAGAGTGATAGTAGGGGAAGGGCCACTACATGGCAAGAGGTTTCTTTATTTTGTGATAACATGTTATTTTTTCAGCTTGATTGTGATGATGGTTGCTATGTCTCTGTGAACATCCAGAACAGCCTTGAACTGTACATTTTAAATAAACATTTATACCTCAGTAAATCTGTAGCTGTAGTAGATAACCTAGACAGAGCCCATGCAATTTCCCATTACTTAATATCTGTAATAAGATATAATTCAACCTCTAGCAAAATCTAAAAGAAAGAGAATGCTTTAGCATGCATTTTTATTAACAAAGCAAGAATTCTTTGTAATGATTCTATAGTAGTTTTAACATCCCCTCAGTTTTACAATTTTCAGGCAGTCAGAGCAGATTTAGTTAATTTACAAGGCTCCATTAAATCATTGGCACCTGAAAAAATCCAGCCACTTGTTCTCTGGTAACTATATATCCTTTATCAATTAAAATCAGGGTGACCCCAAAATAACAGAAACTCTCAGAGGTGATGATGCACTAAAGAAAACAGAAAAGAAGTTTATTTACATTTATGTAAAGCAGATGCATAATTTTCATAATCTCTAAGGACCCAGGACCTTTTAGCTAGTTAACCTACCATTTCAAAAGGGCATTGTGCTCCAGGTTCCTGTCTTGAGTTACTGCTCTGATTTTTCCCAAAGATAGACTACTGATTACCTTGAACTTTAAGTCACATAAATGCTTTCCTTAGCTAAGTTGTTTTTGGTCAGTGTTTTATCACAGCAACTGAGAACAAACTTAAGCAGACAACACAAAATTCATAAGGCCTGAAAGTAAGGTGAGGCTGAGACCTTACTAGCCCTGTGGGCATTTCCAAGTTTTTTTTCACAACATGCACAGCAAAGAACATAATTCTAAACTAATACCCGACATTCTCTAGACCATGATTCTCAATCTTCCTAATGCTGTGATTCACTAATACAGTTCCTCATGTTGTACTGAACCCCAACCATAAAAGTCCTTCATTGCTACTTAATAACTGTAATTTTGCTACTGTGGTGAATTGTCATATCAGTACCTGATATACAGTATATATGATATATAACCCCTGTGAAAGGGTTGTTCAACTCCCATAGGAGTCACATACCATAGGCTGAGAATCACTGCTCTAACAGCAACTCAGAGATAGAGTTCATGTCTTGGTCCTGTCTGCATCCTCCTTCCAAGAGGAGAAACTGAATGAAAGCACAGTGCCCTCATCCCAGTGATAAACCCATACTCAAATTTGTAGAGCCCATGATTGGGAATCTTTGATGCAAAAGAATATTTTGATCTAGGCTCCCACAGTGAACTCTCCACCCATGGATTCTTTTTGGTGTTAACAATTGGTCATTTTCTAATGTGTAGAGGCTTCCAGGACCAGCCCATGGGATTACCCTGAAGTTATGAAATCTTTAGGAGGTGTGGTTTAATGGGAAAAAAGTTTGTCATTGAGGGTTTGCTCAAAGGGCCCCTGGTATTCTAGACTATACCTTGTGCTGTCTTTGCTACTGGGTCATCATGAGGTGAGCTGCCTTGCCCCATCATGCAATTCCACATCCATATCCTGCCTTATAACCTGTTCCAAAGTAACAGGGACAAAGAACTCATTGGCTGAGACCTCTAAAACTATGAAACAAAGTAAATTCTCTTCTTCTAAGTTGATAGTCTTATGAAGTTTACCCCAGTAGCAGAAAAATGGCCAATATTTTGAATTTAAGTCCCCAAAAGCTATAGGAGAATAACAATCTCAGATGAAAGCTTAGCAATTGGTAAGGATTCCTCCAACAAGTTTGCCAAATACCTTCCTTCAGGCACTAACTTCCTGCTCAGCCTTCATGAACAGTCAATGGCAACTAAACCACACTTTCTACTTTCTGAGAAAGCTCACCACACAGACAGGGATTTGAATCCTACCCAAGACAACTGCTCATAAGATAGCACTGAGGCAATCAGTGAGATTCGAACTTAGAACTGTGCAATGCAATGAGCATGCACAACCCGGAAATAAAGACTCATTAGTGGTGTCTCTTTTTAAGTAGACCATGCAAATGAAAGAATTCAGTGAAAGTAATCACTCTCTGTTCAGAGACAAATTGGGTATAGGGGGTAGAGAGAATGTTTGTCATTCCTGAAAATGTGGTTGTCTAGATTATTCTGAGAACAAAATGGTTTCAAGAGGGAGGCCAGAGTTAAAATATAATTGTGCTGTGAAAAAAAAGGGGTAGGGTATGTAAAGATGCCTGCTGTATTATTAATATGATTGATCTAAGTTAGACTTGTTTTTAAAAATGGAGGAGGAGTTACATCAATAAGACAAATGGTATTTCTGGTAACCTTGGGATCTATATTGATGGAGAGAGTAACTAGAGAGGAATTTGAGAATCCGATGTGACTATTTTCCAAAATTGCAAGGTAATTGATTGAAAGGCAGTGAAGGAAATAGGCAAGAAACAATGTCAGCCTGTCATCACAGAAAAATGAGGCCATACTACTGATCACCCACTCTTAAAACCAGGGCTGTTAATAAGGGTTTCAGGAGGAGAAAGGGGGGGTCACAGTGTCTGGAAATAGGCTGCTCTGCTGTATTTTATAGGAGGAAATGAACTAGTTCAAATATTCTAAGTAGTTCAGCTTCCATGTATGATATAGTGCTTTCAGGATGCCAGACTCCTCTTCTTCTGTAACATCCATGCTATCACTTCTTTTGAAACACATACAAGAATAGAAAAGATTTAATCAATGTGTTCTGATGGAAAGTGAAACACATTGTAAGTTGTTGTGGTGCAACCCCATGTATGGAGGATAGTGATTCCGTTTCAATACTTCATTCACACTTGAGTATCTTTAATAAGACTCTAAGCAGCCTTGAAGGCTTATCCACAAACAACCTTAATCTTCTTTCCTGACCCTAAGTTATTTAATAAACTAAGTATCATGGATGAGCTAGCAGACAATTGACTTTTTAACTATTAATCTGTCCAGTTCTAGAACCTTTGCAAATATCATTTAATCTGATTATTAGTTTTTGTCTTTTATTTTTCTTCTTTCATATATAACATCTTGGCCACAGTTTCCTCTGCTTCCACTAATTCTAGTTTCCACTCCCACAACACTTCTCCTCTCTTCCAGATTCACTCCTTTTCCATTTTCTTTTAAAAAATAACAGGCCTTTCAGGTATATTAATTGAACATTGCATAACAAATTACAATAAGACTAGGCACATACCTTGATATCAAGGCTAGATAAGGGAACCCAAAAGGAAGAATAAGGTTCTAAGAGCAAGCAAAATAGTCAGAGACAACCCCACTCCCTGTCCTAAGTCACTCAAACATAACATAAAACAAAGGACCTAGTACAGATCCACATTGGAGTGTTTTTCCAATCAGGCACTGTGAGATCCTGTGAGCCCTGCTTAGTTGATTCTGTGGGCCATGTTCTTGTAGTGCCCTTGAATTTTCTGGCTCCTACAATCCTGCTGCCCCATCTTCCAAAGGGTTTCCTGGGTTCGACCTAATGTTTGGCTGTGGGTCTTCTTCACAGATGGACTGGGCCTAGATGGGAATAGGAGCAGGAGGGATCAGGCAGGGTTGAGAGTGGGATGGATGGAGAGAGTACTGGGAGAGATGACAGTAATTGTTCTGCATTTCAGGACCAATGTACAATGGAAATTCTCTGGACTCTATGTGGGAAACCCTTCAAGAAAACTCCTAGTAATGAGAATATGGAACCTGAACTGGCCATCTTCAGGAACCAGGCAAGGCTTCCAGTGATGGAACTGTCTACAATAACCCAGCCACAAAACCTTTGACCTACAAATTGCCTTGCCTTCAATATGTGCTTATTTATTGGTACCTCAGAACTTATGCAAGTGTCCAACCAATGGCTAGTCAAACTCAAGTCCCACACCATCAGAAGTATATCATACTTGATAATGCCTGGAATTTCAGGTTGGATAGCCAGAAACCTAGGATCAAAGCAGATATGACTGACCAAACAAAATCAATGAAATGATTCCTGATGGTATTCTGCTATTTTCATAGACTGGAGCCTAGCCCAATCATCATCAGAATGTCTTCATCCAGCAATTGATTAGCTGGAGGAAGAACCGATTAGCTGTTCTCATATAGAGAACTGTTGAGGTCAGTACCTGCTCAACATTCCTTCTGCCTATTCACATAAAACCTCTACCCACTCTTTTTCACTTTGATGAAAAGCCTTAGGAACCCTTACCATATTCTGGGTACAATTAAATATTAGAGATAGAGCACGGAGCCAGCCAGACTGAATTTTTCTTGTCACAAAATTTACATATGAGTAGTGAAGACAGGGCATAATCAAGGAAATATAAATAGGTGAAGCTTAGAATTTGTGTAAGAGAGACAGAATAGAAACTATGTCAAGGAAGTCTTCTTGCGGTATTTCACTTACTTATCGAAAAAACTTAATAAATAGAGGGATCAAGCCATGGAGAAGGTAGGTGAAGAAAGTCTCAAGCAAAAGGAAAAGCAAGTACAGAAGCTGTGTTATGACTCTTAGCTTGGTATTTTTAAGAAATTCCAGAATGATCACTGTCTCTAGAGAAGAATGAACATGGCTCCAGTAGACTCTGTGAGACAAAGCTTTACAGACTGAGGCGAGAAATGTCTCCTGGAGCCTGCCGGACCACCTCTATTCAGAAGCCAAAAATCTCATTTGGCAATTTGCTTTGCTCCTAAACTCTCCCCCTTATTAGTAGCCAGGACTAAGAAAAACCAAGCAAATTAAGATGTAAAAAATCCATCTTGAAGTAAGTCACTAGCCAGAAAATTCTGCAACACTTCGCTCCAGTCATTTATGTAAGTACATATACCTTCTAACAGTATATAAATGAAGTATGGTTCTGACAGTATGGTATGAAAAGCATTAACTAGCACAGTGGTATAAATATATTTCATGTGTCTTGACTGTATATTGACTTATAAGTCATTGGACATAATTTAAAAGATATAATGTTATTAAGAAGAGGTTAGTTTAACCAGCAACACATTGAAAGTACAAGTTTCTTTTGGTTTTTGACCCTCATAGTCACCCTTGCAGGACAGGTGGATTTGAAACAATACACCCAGACTAGAAGATATTTACACCTGAAGAACCTTATGCAATGTCCTTGCAGAACAGGTGGGTGTTGGGCAAATTAGAAAGAATTTACATTTGAGTTGGTGCAAAGCTCAGAGCTGCCTCAATGGAAGCTTGTGGGGAACTGCATTTGTCTTGCAGACCCCACCTAGGAGGTCTTTGGACAAAACAACATTCTTAACTTATCCAGGTGTGATTCAGGATGAAGTTCATACTTATTACTCACAGAGACTCATTTAGACTAAGGGAGTTTGACAAAACATCCTTTAAAGTCTCCTTAAAAGTTTATATCAAGAAGATTGATGCTGTCTGTGTTTGAGCTTCTAAATTTGTTACAAGGGAAAACATTTTCCCTGGTTGATTTTATAGTTTCTTGTGCCAAATGGTTATGCTAATTGTTCCTTGTGCCTGCTTTACTGGATACATCTTTTGATATGTAAATGTCAATTCCTCATGCTTAAAGGTCCATGCCTCAAAACAGAAAAATACATTCAGATTCAAACCGCCTCTGTGTGTGGTTGTGTCTGTCTGTCATCTCACCTGTGCCTTTTCCTGAAATCCAAAAGTTCCCCCTTAGATCTAAATCTTCCCAGCTGGGACCTTCCACAGCATAGAGTGAGTTGAGGGTAGGGAGCTTACATTAGTGACCACAGCCTGTAGGAACTTGGGGCCCAACACTTGGAACTTCTTTGTGAGGGAATTTTTATCAAGCTGTAGAAGGATTTACAGCTTTTAAAGATAACATCAGATGATATTAAGCCACAGAAAGCATAAAAGACAGCTGAGAATTTAGTTGGGAAGGTGGATGTGGTATGTGTTTTGAGGAGGAGCCTAAAAGGCTCATGATAGACAGGACATGGAGAAGATCTTTGGAACATAAGTAATGGTGATCTTGAATATTGTGGCTCAAGTTGGATGGTAGTGTCATTTAACAAAATTAGAAAGGCCAGAGGCCATGAAGCCCTTAGGAAAACTTTCCTGAGAACTTGATCAACAAGAAAGCAGAGATGATGGATGAAATAACAGCCCTGATTCTATCAGCCAGAGCCTGGACTCAGCCACACCTGAAGGTCATACTTTGCCATTTTTTCTTTCTTTTTCCTGGTACATAGATCAGTAGGAAATCCTTTGAGTTAAAACCATTTGAGTTAGGTATTCTGTCCCCTGATGATCATTCCTACAATCCTCACAATTCAAGAGATCAGTAACTTTAGGATCTCAGTTATCAAAACTAAGCTTATTCAAAATTGGGCTTGATCTCGTACCTCTTAGCTGATAGTCCAGGGTAATTGGTCCACATTTTCCCATCTCTACTACTCATTGCTCTGTGTCCCTTCCAGATTTTTATTAGTCTAACCTCGACAATGTCTCATGAACAAGGAATGGTATCTGTGTGTGCTCATGCATGTGGTAAGGCTTTCTCCTGGACTCACATCATCTTAGTGCTACCAGCCATTCTGGAGAATCTTGTCCCCCAAAGATTTATAATTTGATATTCTAACTTCCAGTAACTTATAAAGTGGCTATATTTTCAGACAAGGTATTTAAAGACCTAATTTAGTTAAAAATAAGACTTTTAAGCTAAGTTTTAGTCTAGTATAACTAGTATTCTCATGAGAAGAGGGTATTTGAACATTGGAGACTATAGATACACATGGAAGACACATAAAGAAGAAAATGCCAGGCAAATCAAGAAAAGAGCCCTCTCCAGAATCTAACCCTATTGACACCTTGCTCGTAGATTTTGAGTTTCCAGAAATGTGAGAAATTAATTTCTGTGGATTTTGCCATCCAGTCTGTGGCAATATCTATGACACCACTACTATCTAATACATACTCTAAGAGAGGACACTATGAGGAGAGAAACTGCCATCAGAATACATAAGTACATGGTCCCAGCCATTAGTACCTACACCAATGCTAGTCCTCTGCTGTATTCAGAAGCATACCTGGAACAAAAGAGCAGCCATCTCTGGTTGTGCAGATTTTCATAAAGGCAGCCACAGAACTGCTATACTAACCACCAGCCCTTCCAGGAACTTCACACTTTATATTTTGGCATGAGGGTCTTCTGAATATTGCTTAAGGATTGTGCCCTAAATTGTTTATTTATTTTCACTCTTTGTATTCACTCTGATCTCAACATTTTTCTTATTTGAAATTGTATCCTGAATTCTAATCCAGTAGAGTATATCAGCTCAATGCCACTGGCCATTGCTATTCTGTTTGGGGCTGAATCATTTGCTACTCATTGTTATAAGCATGGTCACTGAATCAACTTGAGTTGAAATCTCACTCAACACTTAGGTCTTGGTCCATTGACCAAGTTTTCACTGATTTCCCTCCATATTCCATAGATTATGTTTAGTCTCTGAGAAAAGGTCAAAATTAGAGCCTACACGTAGAGCTTCATGTGTACTGTTAAAGAAAAACACTGCAGAATAACAATTGTTTTCTGGAACATGAAGTCAGGTGCTGAGAGCAATGAGGCACAGAGAAAGGTGTATGGCTCCAGACTGGATGATCAGGGTGCTATTAGAAGAACCAAGTACCTTACACTGGCCTCCCATACTTCACCTAGTTCCAGGGAGAAAGCAGGCAGAATAAATATTTGTAATGATTATTTTCTAGACAATAGGGGAAAGAGAAACCCCGTGTACCTGAAAAAAAAAGCCACCATCTCCAGTGATATTCATACCTAACTTTTCCAGAAACACAGTATAGGGTAGACAATTCTAACAGCTGGATGGGGTGGGCTGCCTTGTGTCCATCCACCTGGAGATAGCCAAGAATGTCCAGGCAGACAAAGAAAAGAAGTATTCCAGGAAGCTATATTCTGAGCCTGAGGCAAGATACAAAAGAGATAAACAGCAGCTCCCAGCAGAGGCAAAGATCTGATGCAACTTACAGCTTCCTCTGACTGATTGGCCTGTTGGTATGGTTCTCTCACATAGACTGTCATTATTCTCGGTCATCTGTCTGTGTTGGTTTTCCTTATGTTGTGTGGGTTAGTTTTGTTTAGATTGTCTTTTGATATTTTGAGATTACATGAGATCTCATGTAATCTTTGACTGGCATGAAACATACTAGGTAGCCCTGAATGACTTTGAACTTGTGATCCTTCTGCTTCTATGCCCCAAGAGCTGGAATTAGAGAAGTGTACTACATCACCTTTTTAATATGGGGCTCAGGATTAGACCTGGGGCTTCATGTATGCTAGGTAGTCAAGGAGCCAACTGAACTGTAAGCCTAGTTCCTAACATTGTTTTTAAACCAGATCCTTTAATTTTCAACTGTACATTAGGAATGTGCCCTAAATTGTAGATTTATTTCATTCTTTGTCACTCTGATCTGAATATTTTTTCTTGTTTGAGATTGTATCCTGAATTTTAATCCAGTACAGTATATCATCTCAATGCCACTGCCCATTCCTATTTTGTTTGGGGCTGAATCATTTGCTAATCGTGATTATAAGCATGACCACTGAATCAGCTTGAGTTGAAATCTCACTCAACACTTAGCTCTGTAACACAGGGGCAATTCACAAATCCATATAGTTAATTTTTCTGAGCCTCATTTCCTCAGTATTTCTAGTGTGTCTGTGTAGGCATCTCTCTATATATAATATTTTTTTCATTTATTTAAGTCAGAAATAGCACTTCTCAGAAGAGCTGGACACTGAAAGACATTTTAGTTTCTTTGACATCTTATGTTTGATTCCGAATATCACCTTTGCCATGGCTTTGTTGTGGATAGCTTTCCACTGCTTCTGTGGATTGTCCTCTAAGACCAAGGAACTCCAGGGTTTTTGGGTCTTATGTGGATACTTGTCCACATATTTCCTCCTTCTGTGGTCCCTAGGCTGATGTCCAGAGTACAACTTTTAGTCAGACAATGGGATTTTTGACTGGAATCAGTATTTATGCAGATGGGACAGGTTCTTGCAGCTTTCTTTTGCTCTGAGGAAAGACACCAACATTTCTCTCTAATGACCCTCTTGGTCTAGCCATAGAATTTCTCATTATTGTCACTGAAAAACTGGGCTTCCATTTGGCAATAGCACACAGTGAGAACTGTGCTCCCAGGGAGGTGATGAGACTCTGATGTCACTCTACATGCATCTTGCTGCTCTATAGCTCTGCCACAATGCTCCATAAGTGCCCGTCAGTTCAAGAGAGGGCTATTTTATAAAATTCTTTTTTGTTTAAATTGGTTACAATGTGTTTTTAATCTTTCTCTACCAGTTCTACCAGTTATTTTAGGGTGTTAGATCCTCTTGAACTTGAGTAAAAGATGGTTGTAAACAGTGTGTGCTGAGAATCAAATCTGGGTCCTCTGAAAGAACAGCCAATACTCTTAACAACTGAGTCATCTCTCCAGTTTCCCCCAATTTTTCTATTCTTTGTAACTATTATATAGATTTCTAATAGCACTCAGCCATCGAGTATTTCTAATTAAAAAATAATTGCATCAAGAAAAATTAGTCTCTTAGAGATCCTGTTGTATCCTCAAACCAGAATTGCAGGGGCTATGACCCCTGTGACCTGGAGCAAGCACTTAGTACATTGGAATATTCTTGGCACTGTGTTTTTTCTTCTGTTATTCCAGAGGAATGACCCAGGATCACTTCTTCTGGTGCAAGTTATCTCTCCAATTAAGGATCAGCCAAAGGACAACTGACCTTGGGGTTTTGAAAAATTACAACTAATCCTGTGTCTGAGGAATCTTGCTCAGCTTTGATTTCTTATCACCCTGAACATACAGTCCCTGTTCTGTGAGGCTGCCTGCTATCAGCATCATCATGTCTAATCAAACGTGTCACACCTCCACTGAGGAAAATTAGGTTTATTAGAAAAAGAAAATTAAATTAAGTATGTTTAGGAATTAATTTGGCAGGATTAATATAGTTAAAATGGCCATCTTCACAAAAGCAATATACAGATTCAATGCAATCCCCATTAAAATCCCAACTCAGTTCTTCTTAGAGTTAGAAAAAGCAATTCTCAAATTCATCTGGAATAACAAAAAACCCAGGATAGCTAAAACTATTCTCAACAGTAAAAGAGCTTCTGGGGGAATCAATATCCCAGACCTCAAGCAATACTACAGAGCAATAGTGTTTAAAACTGCATGGTATTGGCACAGCAACTGACAGGATCAGAAAATATCCAGTGGAAAAAAGATAGCCTTTTCAACAAATGGTGCTGGTTCAACTGGAGATCAGCATGCAGAAGATTGCTAATTGATCCATTCTTATCTCCTTGTACTTAGCTCAACTCCAAGTGGATCAAGGACCTCCATGTAAAACCAGACACACTGAAATTAATAGAAAAGAAACTTGGGAAAACCCTTGAGGACATGGGCACAGGGAAAAAGTTCCTGAACAGAACACCAATAGCTTTATGCTTTAAGATCAAGAATTGACAAATGGGACCTCATAAAATTACAAAGTTTCTGTAAGGCAAAGGACACTGTCAAAAGGACAAACCGGCAAGCAACAAACTGGGAAAAGATCTTCACCAACTCTACATCCAATAGAGGGCTAATATCCAATATATACAAGGAACTCAAGAAGTCCCCAGGGAACCAAATAACCCTATTAAAAAATGGGGTATAGATCTAAACAAAGAATTTTCACCTGAAGAAATTTGGATGGCTGAGAAGCACCTTAAGAAATGCTTATCATTATTAGTTATTAGGGAAATGCAAATCAAAACAACCCTAAGATTTCACCTCACACCAGTCAGAATGGCTAAGTTTAAAAACTCAGGAGACAACAGGTGTTGGCAAGGATGTGGAGAAAGAGGAACACTCCTCCACTGCTGATGGGATTGCAAGAAGGTACAACCACTCTGGAAATCAGTCTGGAGGTTCCTCAGCAAACTGAATGTGACACTACCGGAGGACCCTGCTATACCACTCCTGGGCATATACCCAGAGGATTCCCCGGCATGTAATAAGGATGCATGCTCCACTATGTTCGTAGCAGCCTTATTTATAATAGCCAGAAACTGGAAAGAACCCAGATGTCCCTCAATGGATGAATGGATACAGAAAATGTGGTTTATTTACACAATGGAATACTACTCAGCAATGAAAAACAATGAATTCATGAAATTTGTAGGCAAATGTTTGGAACTGGAAAATATCATCCTAAGTGAGGTAACCCAATCACAAAAGAATATACATGGAATGTAATCACTGATAAGTGGATATTAACTAGCCCAAAAGCTCTGAATACCCAAGACACAAGTAGCATATCAAATGACTCCCATGAAGAAGTAAGGAGAGGGCCCTGATCCTGGAAAGGCCTGATCAAGCATTGTAGGGGAGTACCAGGACAGAGAAAAAGGAGGAAGGTGATTGGAGTATGGGTGTAGAGAAGGCTTATGGGACATATGGGGAGGGGGGAACTGGGAAAGGGGAAAGCATTTTGGAATGTAAAGAAAGAATTTAGAAAAAAAAGAATTGGATGAGCACCACTAATCTTAAAATACCAAATCAAGCCGGGCATGGTGACGCACGCCTGTAATCCCAGCACTTGGGAAGCAGAAGTAGGCAGATTTCTGAGTTTGAGGCCAGCCTGGTCTACAGAGTGAGTTCCACGACAGCCAGGGCTACACAGAGAAACCCTGTCTCAACCCCCTCTCCCAAAAAAATCTAAAATCATAAATCTAAAATATTTCAAAAACCAAAAGATTCTAATTCCCAAAAGGATCCCACAAGTGCTGATGCACAAAACAATGGATAATGTTGTACAGAGCTCCCTGAGGCTATGTGTATATGTTTTTGTTTAGACCTTGTCTTTTCCATATCTACATAAGTATCACAGAAACACACACACACACACACACACACACACACACACACACACACACCTCCTTAATTTTAAAAGCTTCAAGCATCCAGCATGTTGGATAAGGGGTAATCAACTTCTTGTAAGCCACTGTGAGAGCCTGGGCTTGATCACAAACAAAAGCTGCTTGGCACTTGGGAAACAAAAGTTAAGAGGCAGGATGTAAGAGGTCTGAGCAAATCATTCACTGGGCTATTGATTGGGGCAGCCAATTTCCTACTCATTTTTGCTATGTAGTCATGATCAGTATGCACTTCACTTTCCAGATGTGGCTGCCTTTGGGGTGACACTATATACATTTTCCCCAATTATAGAGACTGCTCAGTGGCTACTGGTATGTACAAGAGACTGCACATGGCAGCAACCAGCTAAAATATATACATGGCAAAGCACAAAGGGCAGAGATAGATTATCAGGGTGACTTTATTGAAAAGAAATTGTTCTAAATAAAATATAGACTTTATTTATTAAATAGTAAACTCAGACACAAATTCTCATTTCTTTACCTTTGGAGAGTTGGCCCTCAGAAGTCCTTCTTGTAGTAACTTTGTTCTTTGGTTCCAAATAAGATGAGGGAGAAAACAGCAAATGCCAGGGCCTAAGTCATGTGTCAGTGCTGACTGACAGTCTAGCTTGGGTAAGCATCCATTGGCCACCTGCAGGTAAAGGCACTACAAAATAAAGGTAATTAGAATATTTCTTGTAATGTGTTACACAGCTAGAAACTAATGAGTGATGGAGACCCAGTACAGGAGAGAGCTAATTAGAATAAGTGGGAATTCCTTCTGCAAAAGGAACCTATCAAATGTCAGGCATCAAAATTTCCAGCAGTATGTAAAACTAGATGAATCCATTTATCATCTTAGTAAAATTGAGATTATTTCTTACAAAATGAAATATTAATATTTTCTTTAGGGACAGCTGATCAAAATGATCTCAGTCTCATCTCAAACACATACACACACATACATACACAAAAACACAATTCCTCACACATGTGTACACACTTACATACACAGGCACATGCACACATATACATACCTATACACATACACTCAGATATACACATAGACACAAAAATCCCCTACACACAAACATACATACCATACACAAACACATACACACTCAAACACAAAAAGATGGGGGGCAGATAACTGGACAAAGACTCAAATATCATAAAGTTTAATTAGTGTACAGGAAGGATACAGGTACCAAGGGACTATTATTTTTTGGTGAATCAGTCCATTCTTCTGCCAGATTTGCCCTCTGCTCTGAAGTAACATCTATCCGGTGCTAGAATCACTAGTCTACAAGTCATTCAAAATGGGAAGGTCAGTTAGAAGGATGGGGATTCATAAATTATTATAAGACATGTACATTTGAAATAGACATTGATTTGATCTTCTTTTGAAATTTTATTCTTTTTATTAGATTATTTTTCATATCACATATTTATTCTTTTTAATCAATGTTTTAATATGCAAATGCAAAATTTTACATGATCAAAAATAAATATTAATGTGCATTAATTTATTTGATCTTGACAATTTTTCTCACATTCTAGAAGTTATATAGAGATTTCCTTTGTTCCTTATTCAAAAATCTTTAGTTACCCAAAATCTTTTTTAACCTTTAATTTTCATTGTTTTTATTGGTTATTTTATTTATTGACATTTCAAATGTCATCCCTTCCCAGTTTCTCCTCCACAGACCTCCTATTCCACACCTACTCACCTACTCCTGCCTCAGTGCAAGAGCATTCCCCTAACCTGGGTCACTGAACCCCCACAGGATCAAGGTGCCCCCATCCCACTGATGCCCAATAAAGCAATTCTCTGCTACATATCCAGTTGGAGCTATGGGTTGTCACATGTGTACTCTTTAGTTGATGGTTTCGTCCCTGTGAGCTTTGGGGAGTCTGGTTGATTGATACTGTTGTACTTCCTATAGGGTTGCAAATCCCTTCAGCTTCTTCAGTCCTTGCCCTAGCTTCTCCATTGGCGTTCCAAGCTCAGTCCAGTGGTTGACTGCTAGCATTCGCATCTGTATTCATCAGGATTTGAAAGAGCCTCTCAGGGGACAGCAATACAAGGCTCCTGTCACCAAGTGCTTCTTAATATCAGCAATAGTGTCTGGGTTTGGTGTCTGCAGATGGGATGGACCCCTAGGTGGATCAATCTCTGGATGGCCTTTCATTCAGGATTTGCTCCATTATTTTTTGCTGAATTCTTTGTGACAGGAGAAATTCTGGATTAAGTTTTGACATGGGTGGGTGGCCCCATACCTCAACCAGGAGCTGTGCCTATCCACTGGGTATGGTCTCTACAGGTTCTATATCCCCTTTGTTGGATAGTTTGGCTAATGTCCTCCCTGTTAGGTTCTGGGAATCTCTTGGGTCCCGGAAATCAAGGACTTTCTTTTATTATTATTATTATTATTTTTATTTTCTAATTTATTTTTATTAGATATTTGCTTTACTTACAGTTCAAATGATATTCTCATTCCGTGTTACCCCTCTGAATATCCCCTATCCCATCCCTCCCCCCTTCTCACCTCCCACCAATTTCCTGACTTGCATTCTTCTATTCTGGGGAATCAAGCCTTCACAGCACCCATGGTCTCTCCTCTCATTGATATCTGAAATGGTCATCCACTACATACATATGGCTAGAGCCATGGGTACCTCCATGTGTACTCTTTGTTTTGTGGTTTAGCCCCTGGGAAATTTGGGGGTACTGGTTGGTACATATTATTGTTCCTCTTGCAGGGCTGCAAACCTCTTCAGCTTCTTGGGTTCTATCTCTAGCTGCTCCATAGGGGAACCTATGCTCATTCTATTGGTTGGCTATGAGCCATGGATGTTTTGGTCCACTTTCCAATAAGGATCAAAGTATCCATACTTTGATCTTCCTTCTTCTTGAGCTTCATGTGGTCTGTGAGTTGTATCTTGGGTGTTTCGAGCTTTTGGGCTAATGTCCACTTATCAGTGAGTGCATACCATGTGTGTTCTTTTGTGATTGAGTTACCTCACTCAGGGTGATAGCTTCTAGCTCCATCCATTTGCCTAAGAATTTCATGAATTTATTGTTTTTAATAGCTGAGTAACACTCCATTGTGTAAATGTACCACATTTTCTGTATCCATTCTTCCATTGAGGGACATCTGGGTTCTTTCCAGCTTCTAGCTATTATAAATAAGGCTGCTATGAACATAATGGAGCATATGTCCTTATTAAATGTTGGAGCATCTTCTGGCCAGGAGTGGTATAACTGTGTCCTCAGGTAGTGCTATGTTCAGTTTCCTGAGGAACTGCCAAACTGATTTCCAGAGTGGTTTTACCAGCTTACAATCCCACCAGCAATGAAGGAGTGTTCTTCCTTCTCCACATCTTCTCCAGCATTTGTTGTCCCCTGAGTTTTTTTTATCTTGCCCATTCTGACTGGTGTGAGGTAGAATATCATGGCTGGTTTTATTTGCATTTCCCAATGACTAAGGATGTTGAACATTTCTTTAGGTGTTTCTCAGCTATCCAGTATTCCTCAGTTGAGAATTCTTTGTTTATCTCTGTACCCCAGTTTTAATAGGGTTATTGGGTTCTCTGGAGTCTAACTTCTTGAGTTCTTTGTATATATCGAATATAAGCCCTCTAATGGATATAGGATTGGTAAAGGTCTTTTCCCAATCTGTTGGTTGCTATTTTGTCCTATTGACAGTGCCCTTTGTCTTATAGAAGCTTTGCAATTTTAGGAGGTCCCATTTGTCAGTGAGGTCCCATTTTGTCATCTTAGAGCATGAGCTATTGGTGTTCTATTCAGGATATTTTCCCTTGTGTCCATGTGTTCCAGGTTCTTCTTCAATTTCTCTGCTATTAGATTCAGTGTGTCTGGTTTTATGTGGAGGTCCACTTGGACTTTAGCTTTGTACAGGAAGATAAGAATGGATCAATTTCTATCCTTCTACATGTTGACTGCCAGTTAACCCAGCATCATTTGTCAAAAATGCTTTTTTTTCCATTGAATGGTTTTAGATCCTTTGTCAAATATCAAGTGATCATAGGTGTGTGGATTCTTTTTTGGGTCTTCAATTCTATTCCATTGATCTTCCTGCCTGTCTCTGTACCAATACCACACAGATTTTATAACTATTGCTCTGTAGTAGAGCTTGAGGTCAGGGATGGTGATTTTGCCAGAAGTTCTTTTACTGTTGAGAATAGTTTTTACTATCCTGGATTTTGGTTATCCCAGAAAAATTTGGAAATTGCTCTTTCTAACTCTATGAAGAATTGAGCTAGAATTTTGATGAGGATTGCATTGAATCTGTAGATTACTTTAGGCAATATGGCCATTTTTACTGTATTGTCCCTGACAATCCATGAACATGGGAGTCCTTTTCATCTTCTGAGATCTTCAATTTTTTTCTTCAGAGACTTGAAGTTCTTGACATACAGGTCTTTCATTGCTTTGTTAGAGTCACACCAAAATATTTTATATTATTTGTGACTAATGTGATGGGTGTCATTTCCCTATTTTTTTCCTTATCCTATTTATTCTTTGAGTATAAGAAGGCTACTGATTTGTTTGAGTTAATTTTATATTCAGCCACTTTGCTGAAGTTGCTTATGTGGTTTAAGAGTTCTCTAGTGGAATTTTTGGGGTCACTTAAGAATACTATCATATCATCTGCAAATAGTGACACTTTGGCTTCTTACTTTCTAATTTGAATCCCTTTGACCTCCTTTTGTTTTCTAATTGCTCTGGCTTGAACGTCAAGTACTACATTGAATAAATATGGAGAGAGGGCAGCCTTGTCTAGTCCCTGATTTTAGCGGGATTGTTTCAAGTTTCTCTCCATTTAGTTTGATGTTGGCTACTGGTTTGCAGTATATTGCTTTTACTATGTTTAGATATGGGCCTTGAATTCCTAATATTTCCAAGTCTTTTATCATGAAAAGGTGTTGTATTTTGTCAAATGCTTCCTCAGCAACTAATGAAATGATCATGTGATTTTTTTCCCTTTGAGTTTGTTTATATAATAGATTACATTGATGGATTTCCATATATTGAACCATCCCTGAATCCCTGGGATGAAGTCAACTTGATCATGTGGATGATCATTTTGATGTGTTCTTGGATTTGGTTAGCAAGAATTTTATTGAGTATTTTTGTATCACTATCCCTAAGGAAAATTGGTCTAAAGTTCTCTTTCTTTGTTGGGTCTTGGTATAGTTTAGATATCAGAGTTATTGTGGCTTCATAAAACGAGTTGGGTAGTGTTACTTCTGTTTCTATTTTGTGGAATAGTTTGAAGAGTGTTGGTCTTAAGTCTTCTTTGAAGGTCTGGTAGAACTCTGCATTGAACCCATCTAGTTCTGAGCTCTTTTTGGTTGGGAGACTATTAATGACTGCTTTTATTTTTTTTAAGGATTATGGGATAGTTTAGATCATTTATGTGATCCTGAGTTAATTTTGGTAGCTTGTATCTGTCTAGAAAATTTTCCATTTCATCTAGGTTTTCTAGTTTTGTTAAATCTAGGTTTTTGTAGTAGGATCTGACAGGTTTTTTTTTTTTTTTTGGATTTCTTCAATAACTGTTGTTATGCCTCCCTTTTCATTTTTGATTTTGCTGATTTAGATATTGTCTTGCTGCCCTCTGCTTAGTTTTGCTAAGGATTTATCTATCTTGTTGTTTTTTACCAGAGAACCAGATCCTGGTTTGTTTGATTCTTTGTATAGTTCTTTTTGTTTCTACTTGGTTGATTTCAGTCCTAAGTTTGATTCTTTCCTGCTGTCTACTCCTCTTGGGTGTATTTAATTCTTTTTGTTCTAGAGCCTTCCGCTGTGCTGTTAAGCTGTTAGTGTATGTTCTTTCCAATTTCTCTTAATGGAGGCACTCAGAGCTTTGAGTTTTCCTCTTAGCACTGCTTTCATTGTGTCCTATAAGTTTGCGAATGTTGGGCCTTCATTTTCATTAAATTCTCAAAATCTTTAATTTCTGTCTTTATTTCTTCCTTGACCAAGTTATCACTGAGGAGAATGTTGTTCAGTTTCCATGTGCATGTGAGCTTTCTGTTGTTTTTGTTATTTGTGAAGACAAGCCTTAGTCCATGGTGATCTGATAGGGTGCATGGAATTATTTCAATCTTCTTATATCTGCTGAGGTCTCTTTTGTGACTGAGCATATGGTCAATTTTGGAAAAGGTACAGTGAGGCACTGAGAAGAAGGTATATTCTTCTGTTTTAGTATAAAATGTTCTATAGAAATATATATTAACTCTGTTTGGTTCATAACTTCTGTTAGTTTCACTGTTTCTATGTTTAATTTTTATTTCCCTGATCTTTTCATTGATGAGAGTGGGGTGTTAAAGTCTCCCAATATTATTGTGTGTGGTACAATGCAAGCTTTGAGCTTTGTTAAACTTTCTTTTATGAATGTTGGTGCCCTTGTATTTGGAGAATATATGTTCAGAATTGAGAGTTCATCTTGGTAGATTTTTCCTTTGATGATTATGAAGTATCCTTCTTTATCTTTCCTGATTACTTTAGGTTGAAAGTCAATTCTATTCGATATTAGGATGGCTACAGCAGCTTGTTTCTTGGGACTGTATATATGAATTTCCTGTATGCAGCAAAATGTTGGGTCCTACTTATATATCCAGTCTGTTAGTCTATGTCTTTTTATTGGAGAATTAAGTCCATTGATATTAAGAGATATTAAGGAGAAGTGATTGCTGCTTCCTGTTATTTTCTGTTATTAGAGATAGAATTATGTTTGTGTGTCTCTCTTCTTTTTGGTATGTCAAAAGAAGATTAGCTTCTTGTTTCACCTACTGTGTAGTTTCCCTCCTTTTGTTGGTGTTTTCATTCATTGTCCTTTAAAGGGCTAGATTTGTGGAAAGATAGTGTGTAAATTTGCTTTTGTCATGGAAGACTTCGGTTTCTTCATATAGGGTAATTGAGAGATTTGCTGGGTATAGTAGCCTGTGCTGGTATTTGTGTTCTCTTAGGGTCTGTATGACATCTGCCCAGGATCTTCTGGCTTTCATAGACTCTGGTGAGAAGTCTGGTGTAATTCTGATAGGTCTGCCTTTATATGTTACTTGACCCTGTTCCCTTACTTGTTTTAATATTCTTTCTTTTTTTAGTGCATTTGGTGTTTTAATTATTATGTGACTGGAGGAATTTCTTTTTGGGACCAATCTATTTGGGGTTCTGTATGCTTTTTGTGTGTTCATGGGCATCTATTTCTTTAGGTTAGGGAAGTTTTCATCTATAATTTTGTTGAAGACATTCGCTGGCCCTTTAAGTTGAAAATATTCACTCTCTTCTATACCTATAATACTTGGGTTTAGTCTTCTCATTTTTTTCCTGAATTTCCTGGATGTTTTGGTTCAGGTGCTTTTTGGATTTTGCATTTTCTTTGATTGTTGTGTCAATGCTTTCTTTGGTATCTTCTGCACCTGAGAGTTTCTGTTCTACATTTTGTATTCTGTTGTTTATGCTTGCATCTACGACTCCTGTCTTATTTCCTAGTTTTTCTATGTTGAGAGTTGTTTCCCTTTGTGATTTCTTTATTATTTCTACCTCTATTTTTAGATCCTGGATGGTTTTGTTCAATTCCTTCACCTGTTTTGTTGTGCTTTCCTACAATTCATTAAGGGTTTCTACCTGTATACTTGTGCTCTCCTGAATTTCTTTAAGGGAGTTATTTATGTCCTTCTTGAAGCCCTCTATCAGCATCATGAACTGTGATTTTTATATCCAAATCTTGCTTTTTCAGTGTTTGGGGTATCCAGGACATACTGTTGTGGGAGAATTAGGTTTGGATGCCATGTTGCCTTGTTTTCTGTTGGTAACATTCCTACATTTGCCTGTCTCTGTCTAGAGCTTGTCCCTCTTGTGTGCCCGTGTCTGTACTCCTGGGAGACCAACTTTCTTAAGGCAGGGTCTGTGCACAGAATGCTGTGGAACTGCCTGGCTCCCTGGTGCAAATGGTGATCAAAAGACTCCTGTCCCAGCCTCTCCACTGATGGTATGGCCTGTGTCCTCATAGCTATTCCACCCCTACCCCCCACCCCCAGAGAGAAGGTGGAGATCTCACTTCTATGCTCAGAAGAGAAAGCACTGCTGCACTGCTGGGAGATCACTCTCTCTGGGTGGGCCATGCACTGAAGGCTGTGAAGACTCCTGTTCTAGCAGCTCCACTGATCCTATGCCCTGTGTGCTCCTAGCTCAGTATATCTGCTTTTATGTGAGGGTCCTTAATCTACTTGGACTTGTGCTTTGTACAAGGAGATAAGAATGGGTCAATTAGGGCACCCGGGAGGCTGGCTGGGAGGAGTCAGTGTGCTCTGGTGAGTCCAGCAGTCCCCGTCAGGTCTCTGCTTCCAGATCTGAACAGCCTGGGCCACAGCACTAGGTCTCCAGGAAGTGTAAGAGGCCTGTTGTGTACCCGGAGGCAGGCTGGGAAGACACAGCATGCTCCAGTGGGTCCTGCCCCACAGAACTTAGGTTCCAGTCCTGAAGCCTCTGCCAGGAGCTTTCAGATCTCCGCTTCAGGATCCAGAATAGCCTAGGCTACAACACCACATCTCCAGGCCCTGCATGAGGCCAGAGGGGCACCCAGGAGGCCAGCTGAGAGGAGTCTGTATGCTCTGGTGAGTCCAGCAGGCCCCAGGCAGGAGCCTTCAGGTCTCTGCTTCAGGATCTGAACATCCTGGGCCACAGCACCCTGTCTCCAGGCAGTACAGGAGGTCAGCTGTGCACCAGAGGCCAGCTGGGAAGAGGCAGCTTGCACTGGTGAGTCCAGCACTGACAACAAGACCAACTAACACCAGTGAGAACTAGATGGCAAAAGGCAAACGCAGAAATGTCACTAACAGAAATCAAGGCAATACGGCAGCATGTGAACCCAATTCTCCTTTAACAGCATGTCCTGGATACCCAATCACACCAGAAAAAGAAGATTTGGATTTAAAATCACTGGTCATGATGCTGGTACAGGAACACATGAAGGACATACTTAAAGAAATTCAGGAGAAAATGGATCAAAAGTTAGAAGCCCTTACAAGGGAAACACAAAAATCATTGAAAGAAATTCAGGAGAATACAAAAGCCAATAAGGAGGAAACGCAAAAATCACTTAAAGAAATACAGGAGAACTTTGGTCACCAGGCTGAGGTCATGAAAGAGGAAACACAAAAATCTCTTAAAGAATTACAGGAAAACACAAACAAGCAAGTGAAGGAGCTAAGCAAAACCATCCAGGATCTAAAATCAGAAGTAGAAACAACTAAGAAAACTCAAAGGGAGACAACTTTGGAGATAGAAAACCTTGGGAAGAAATCTGGGGACATAGATGCAAATATCAACAACAGAATATAAGAGATAGAAGAAAGAATCTCAGATGCTGAAGATACCATAGAAACCATGGGCTCAACAGTTAAAGAAAATGCAAAATACAAAAAGCTTGTAACCCAAAACATCCAGAAAATCCAGGACACAATAAGAAGACCAAACCTAAGAATTATAGGCATAGATGAGAGTGAAGATTTACAACTTAAAGGGCCAGCAAATATCTTCAATAAAATTATGGAAGAAAACTTCCCTAGCCTAAAGAGAGAGATGCCCATGAATATACAAGAAGCCTACAAAACTCCAAACAGACTGGACCAGAACAAAAATACCTCCCATCACATAATAATCAAAACCCCAAATATACTAAACAAAGAAAGAATATTAAAGGCAGTAAGAGAAAAAGGCCAAATAACATATAAAGGAAGACCTATCAGAATCACACCAGACTTCTCACCTGAGACTATGAAAGCTAAAAGATCCTGGGCAGAACTCATGCAGACTCTTAGAGAACACAAATGCCAGCCAAAAGTACTATACCCAGCAAAACTATCAATCACCATAGATGGAGAAACTAAGATATTCTATGACAAAACCAAGTTTACCCAATATCTATTCACAAACCCAGCCCTACAAAGGATAACAGGAAGAAAACACCAATATAAGGAGGGAAACTTCACCCTGGAAAAAAGCAAGATGGTAACCTTCTTTCATCAAACCCAAAAGAAGATAACCAATCAAATTCAAAAAATTACATCAAAAATGACAGGAAGTAATAATCACTATTCCTTAATATCTCTTAACATCAATGGGCACAATACCCCCAATACAAAGACATAAACTAACCGACTAGATACGGAAACAGGACCCTACATTTTGCTGCATGCAGGAAACACCTCAGTGTCAAAGACAAACACTATCTTAGAGGAAAAGGCTGGAAGACAATTTTACAAGCAAATGGTTTTAGGAAACAAGCTGGAGTAGCCATTCTAATATCAGATAAAATTGACTTTCAACCCAAAGTCATCAAAAGAGACTCTGAGGGACATTTCTTGCTGGTCAAAGGAAAAATACTCCAAGAAGAACTCTCAATCCTGAACATCTACGCTCCAAATGAAAGGACACCGTCATTCATAAAAGAAACTTTACTAAAGCTCAAAGCACACATTGCACCTAACACAATAATTGTGGGTGACTTCAACACTGCACTTTCCTCAATGGACTGATCAGGAAAACAGAAATTGAACAGGGACACAGTGAAACTAATTGAAGCTTTGGACCAATTAGATTTAACAGATATATATAGAACATTCTATCCTAAAGCAAAAGAATATACCTTTTTCTCAGCGCCTCATGGTACCTTCTCCAAGATCGACCATATAATTGGTCACAAGACAAACCTCAACAAATATAAGAAGATCAAAATAATCCCATGACTCCTATCAGATCACTATGGAGTAAAAGTGGATTTCAATAGCAACAAAAACAACAGAAAACCCACATACATGTGGAAACTGAACAATATTCTACTCAATGATACCTTGGTCAAGGAAGAAAGAAAGAAATTAAAGACTTTTCAGAATTTAATGAACATGAAGACACAACATATCCAAATCTATGAGACACAATGAAAGCAGTGCTAAGAGGAAAAGTCATAGCCCTGAGTGCCTCCAAGAAGAAAATGGAGAGAGCATACACTACCAGCTTAATGACACACCTGAAAGCCCTGGAACAAAAAGAAGCTATTTCACCCAGGAGGAGTAGAAGGCAGGAAATCATCAAACTCAGGGCTGAAATAAATCAAGTGGAAACAAAGAGAACCATACAAAGAATCAACAAAACCAGGAGCTGGTTCTTTTTGAAAATCAACAAGATAAATAAACCCTTAGCCAGACTAACCAAAGGGCACAGAGACAGTATACAGATTAACAAAATTAGAAATGAAAAGGGAGAATCAAATAGATCATCTAAACAGTCCCATAACACCTGAAGAAATAAAAAGGGTCATATAAAGTTTCCCAACCAAAAAAGGCACAGGACCAGATGGCTTCAGTGCAGAATTCTATCAGACCTTCATAGAAGACATAACACCAATACTCTTCAAACTATTCCACAAAATAGAAACAGAAGGAACTCTACCCAACTCGTTCTATGAAGCCAAAATTGCGCTGATACCAAAACCACACAAAGATCCAACAAAGAAAGAGAATTTCAGGCCAATTTCCTTTATGAATATCGATGCAAAAATACTTAATAAAATTCTTGCCAACCGAATCCAAGAACACATCAAAATGATCATCCAATATGATCAGTTGGCTTCATCCCAGGGATGCAGGGATGGTTCAATATAAGGAAATCCATCAATGCAATGCACTACATAAACAAACTCAAAGATAAAAAACCATATGATCATCTCATTAGATGCAGAAAAAGCATTTGACAAAATTCAGCATCCTTTCATGCTAAAAGTCTTGGAAAGAACAGGAATTCAAAGCACACATCTAAACATCGTTAAAGTAATATACAGCAAACCAGTAGCCAACATCAAACTAAAGAAGAGAAACTTGAAGAATTCCCACTAAAATCAGGGACTTGACAACGCTGTTCTCTCTCTCCATATCTTTTCAATATAGTACTTGAAGTTCTCACTAAAGCAATTAGACAATAGGAGGTCAAGGGGATACAAATTGGAAAGGAAGAAGTCAAATTATCATTATTTGCAGATGACATGATAGTCTACTGAAAACCTCCACCAGAGAACTCCTACAGCTGATAAACAACTTCAGCAAAGTGGCTGGTTATAAAATCAACTCAATCAAATCACTTGCCTTCCTATACTCAAAGGATAAGCAGGCTGAGAAAGAAGTTAGGGAAATGACACCCTTCACAATAGCCACAAACAATATAAAGTATCTTGGTGTGACTCTAACCAAACAAGTGAAAGATTTATACGACAAGAACTTCAGGTCTCTGAAGAAGGAAATCGAAGAAGACCTTAGAAAATGGAAAAATCTGCCATGCTTGTGGATTGGCAGGATTAATATAGTTAAAATGGCCATCTTGCCAAAAGCAATCTACAGATTCAATGCAATCCCCATCAAAATCCCAACTCAGTTCTTCACAGAGTTAGAAAAAGCAATTCTCAAATTCATCGGGAATAACAAAAAAAACAGGATAGCTAAAACTATTCTCAACAACAAAAGAAATTCTCGGGGAATCAGTATCTCCGACTTCAAGCAATACTACAGAGCAATAGTGTTAAAAACTGCATGGTATTGACACAGTGACAGACAAGTGGACCAATGGAATAGAATTTAAGACCCAGAAATGAATCCACACACCTATGGTCACTTGATCTCCGACAAAAGATCCAAAAACATCCAGTGGAAAAAAGATAGCCTTTTTAACAAATGGTACTGGTTCAATTGGAGGTCAGCATGCAGAAGAATGCGAATTGATCCATTCTTATCTCCATGTACTAAACTCCACTCCAAGTGGATCAAGGACCTCCATGTAAAACCAGACACACTGAAACTAATAGAAAAGAAACTGGAGAAAATCCTTGAGGACATGGGCACAGGGGAAAAGTTCCTGAACAGAACACCAATAGCTTATGCTCTAAGATCAAGAACTGACAAATGGGACCTCATAAAATTACAAAATTTCTGTAAGGCAAAGGACACTGTTAAAAGGACAAAACGGCAACCAACAAATTAGCAAAGGATATTCACCAACCCTACATCTGATAGAGGGCTAATATCCAATATATACAAGAACTCAAGAAGTTAGACCCCAGGGAACCAAATAACCCTATTAAAAATGGGGTACAGATCTAAACAAAAAATTTTCACCTGAAGAAATTCGGATGGCCAGAGGCACCTTAAGAAGTGCTCAACATCATTCATTAGTCATTAGGGAAATTCAAATCAAAACAACCCTGAGATTTCACTTTACACCAGTCAGAATGGCTAAGGTCAAAAACTCAGGAGACAGCAGGTATTGGCGAGGATGTAGAGAAAGAGGAACACTCCTCCACTGCTGGTGGGGCTGTAAGATTGTACAACCACTTTGGAAATAAGTCTGGCGGTTCCTCAGAAAACTGGACATGATACTTCCGGAAGCCCCTGCTATACTTCTGGGCATATACCCAAAGGATTCCCCGGCATGCAATAAGGACACATGCTCTATTATGTTCATAGCAACCTTATTTATAATAGCCAGAAGCTGGAAAGAACCCAGATGTCCCTCAAAGGAGGAATGGATACAGAAAATGGGGTATATTTACACAATGGAATACTACTCAACAATTAGAAACAATTAATTCACAAAATATTTAGGCAAATGGTTTGATCTGGAAAATATCATCCTAAGTGAGGTAACCCAATCACAAAAGAATACACATGGAATGCAATCTCTGATAAGTGGATATTAATTAGCCCAGAAGCTCTGAATACCGAAGTCACAAATCGCATAGCAAGTAACTCCCATGAAGAAGTATGGAGAAGGTCCTGATCCTGGAAAGGATTGATCTAGCGTTGGAGCGGAATATAAGGACATAGAAAAGGGAGGGAGGTGATTGGAGAATGGGTGGAGAGAAGGAGGTTTATGGGACATATGGGGAGGGGGGATCTGGGAAGGGGGAAATCATTTGGAATGTAAACAAGAATATAGAAAATAAAAATATTAAAATGAAAAAAAGGGTCAATTAGAATTATTCTACATGCTTACCAGCAGTTGAACCATCATCATTTGTTGAAAATGGTGCCTTTTCCCCACTGGATGGCTTTGTCTCCATTGTCAAAATAGTGACCAGAGGTATGTGGGTTCAATTCTGGATCTTCAATTCTATTCCATTGATCTACCTTCCTGTCTCTGTACCTATACCATGCAGTTGTTTGTTTGTTTGTTTGTTTGTTTTTCATCATTATTGCTCTGTAATAGAGCTTGAGGTCAGGGATGTTGATTCCCCCAAAAACTCTTTTATTGCTGAGAATGGGTTTTGATATGTTGTAATATATATATATATATATATATATATATATATATATATATATATATATATATATATATATAATTTACTTATGTTTATTGAATATCATCTTCATTTACATTGCAAATGGTAAAACATTTCCCAATATCTTCCCTCCCCTAAGACCGCCAACCCCTCCCCTTCCTCCTTCCCCCTGCCTCCACGTATATGCCTTTCCACCCAATGCACTCCCCCCACCCTTGTTGGATTCCCTTTGTTTGGGCCTATGTTGAGCCTTTACCTGACTAAGGACCAATCCTCCCACTGATGCCCAACAAGGCCTTCCTTTGCCACACTTTTGGCTGGAACCATGTGTGCCCCTTGATGGTTCAGTTCCTAGAAGTCATGGGTCATCTGGGTGGACAAAATCATTGTTCTTTCCAAGGGGC
Organism: Apodemus sylvaticus; assembly: GCF_947179515.1. Classification (NCBI taxonomy): domain Eukaryota; kingdom Metazoa; phylum Chordata; class Mammalia; order Rodentia; family Muridae; genus Apodemus; species Apodemus sylvaticus. The sequence goes on along the minus strand of NC_067492.1, from coordinate 57,017,915 downwards.
TGTAAACCCCTTCAGCTCCTCTGGACCATCCTTCAGCTCCTCCATTGGGGACCCTATGCCAAGTCCAATAGTTAGTTGTTACAATCTGCCTCTGTATTTGTAAGGCTCTGGCAGGTCCCTTCCGGAGACCACCATGGCATGCTCCTTTTGGTATACACGTCTTGTCATCCATTGTAGTGTCAGGGACACACTGAAGCTTATAGAGGAGAAAGTGGGGGTGAATCTTGAACACATGGGCACAGGGGAAAAGTTCCTGAACAGAACACCAATAGCTTATGCTCTAAGAACAAAAATCAGCAAATGGGACCTCATAAAGCTGCAAAGCTTCTGTAAAGCAAAGGACATAGTCAAAAGGAAAAAATGGCAACCATCAAATTGGGAAAGGATCTATACCAACTCTACATCCAATAGAGGGCTAATATCCAATGTATACAAAGAACACAAGAAGTTAGTCTCCAGAGAGCCAAATATTAATAAATGGGGTACAGAGATAAACAGGGAATTCTCAACTGAGGAAACGCAAATGGCTCTAAAGTACCTAAAGAAATGTTCAGCATCCTTAGTTATAAGGGAAATGCAAATCAAAACAACACTGAGATTCCACCTTACACCAGTCAGAATAGCTAAGATGAAAAACTCAGAGGACAGCAGTTGCTGGAGAAGATGTGGGGGAAAAGGAATACTTCTCCATTTTTGGTGGGATTGCAAGCTGGTAAAACTACTCTGCAAATCAGTTTGGCAATTCCTCAGAAAATTAGACATAGTACTACCTGAGGACCCAGCTATACCACTCCTGGGCATATACCCAGAAGATGCTCCTACATGTAATAAGGACACATGCTCCACTATGTTCATAGCTGCCTTATTTATAATAGCCAGAAGATGGAAAGAACCCAGATGTCCCTCAACAGAGAAATGGATACAGAAACTATGGTATATATACACAACGGAGTACTATTCAGCTATTAAAAACAATTAATTCATGGAATTCTTAGGCAAATGGATGGAACTAGAAAGTGTCATCCTGAGCAAGGCAACCCAGTCACAAAAGAACACAAATGGTATGCACTCAATAATAAGCGGATGTTAGCCCAAAAGCTCAAAATAAACAAGTTATAATTCACCAAGCTCAAGAAGAAAGGACTTAAGTGAGGGTGCTTTGGTTCCTCTAAGAAAAGGAACAATATTGTCACAGGAGCAATAAGGGAGAAAATGTGTGGAGCAGAGACTGAAGTAAAGGCTACCCAGAGACTGCCCTACCTGAGGATTCATCCTATATGTTGGGTTTTTTGTTACTCCAGAAAAATTTGAGAGTTTCTCTTTCTATCTCTGGGAAGAACTGCATTATAATTTTGATGGGGATTGCATTGAACCTGCAGATTGTTTTTTGTAAAACAGCCATTTTTCCCCACGGTAATGCTGCTAATCCATGAGCATGGGAGGGCTTTCTGTCTTTAAGGTCTTCTTCAATTTCTTTCCTCAGAGACTTGACGTTCCTGTCATACAGATTTTTCACTTGCTTTTTTAGTATCACACCAAGGTATTTCATATTTTTGTGACTATCTTAAAGCGTGTCACTTTCTTAATTTCTTTATCAGTATGTTTATCCTTTGAGTAGAGGAAGGCTACTGATTTGTTTGAGTTAATTTTGTATCCAGCCACTTTTCTGACATTGCTTATCAGCTGTAGGGGTTTTCTCATGGATTTTTTTTGGGTCACTTATGTATACTATCTTATCATCTGCAAATAGTGATATCCATTTGCTCTCCTTTTGTTGCCTAATTGCTCTGGCTAGAACTTCAAGACCTAGATTGAATAGATAGGGGAAGAGTGGGCAGCCTTTTCTTGTCTCTGATTTTAATGGGATCAATTCATGTTTTTCCTCCATCTAGTTTGATGTTAGCTATTGGCTTCCTGTATATTGATTTTATTATATTTAGGTATGGACCTTAAATTGCTATTCTCATCAATATTTTTAGCATGAAGGGGTGTTGTATTTTGTCAAAGACTTTTTCAACATCTACTCAGATGATCAGGTATTTTTTTTCTTTGCATGTTTTTATATGCTGTATTACAGTGATGAATTTCCAGATATTGAACAATCCCTGCGTCCCTGAGATGAAGCCTACTTGATCATGGTGAATGATCATTTTGATATATTCTAGGATTTGGTTTGCATTAATTTTATTGAGTATTTTTTAATATTTTTATTTTTATATTCTTTCTTTACATTCCAAACAATATTCATGAGTGAAATTTGTCTGAAGTTCTCATTCTTTGATGGGTGTTTGTGTGGTTTAGGTATTAATGTAACTGTGTCTTCATAGGATGTATTGAGCAGTATTCTTCTATTTCTGCTTTATGAACTAGTTTTAGAAGTATTAATATTAGGTCTTCTTTGAAAGTCTGTTAGAATTCTGAACTAAAACCATCTGGTCTTGGGGATTTTTTGGTTGGGAGACTTTTAATGACTGCTTCTATTTCTTTAAGGGTTATGGAATTGTTTAGATGGTTTATAAGATCCTGATTTAACTTTGGTACCTGGTATCTGACTAGAAAATATCCATTTCATCTCGATTTCCAGCTTTATTGAATACATGCTTTTGTAGTAGGATGTGATGATTTTTTTATTTTTTTTAGTTTCTGTTGTTATGGCTACCATTTCATTTCTGATTTTGTTAATTTTGATACTGTCTCTGTGCCTTCTGGTTAGTCTGTCTAAGGGTTAATCTATCTTGTTGATTTTCTTATAGAACCAGTTCCTGGTTTTGTTTATTCCTTGATTCTACTTGGTTAATTTCAGCCCTGAGTTTGATTATTTCCTACCATCTACTCCTCTTGTGTGTATTTGATTCTTTCTGTTATAGAACATTCAGATGTACTGTTATGATGCTAGTAGATGTTCTCTCCTATTTCTTTATGGAAGCATTCAGAGCTATGAGTTTTCCTCTTAGCACTGCTTTCATTGTGTCCCATAATTTTGGGTACATTGTGCCTTTATTTTTGTTAAATTCAAAAAAGTCTTTAATTTCTTTTTTTATTCCTGACCAAGTTATCATTGAGTAAAGAGGTATTCAGCTTCCATGTGTATGTGGTCTTCCTGCTTTTGTTTTTTGTAGTTGTTGTTGTTGTTGTTTGTTGTTTGTTTTTTGGTTTTTTGGTTTTTTTTTTTATTTTTTTATTTTTTATTTTTTTGTCATTGAAGACCAGCCTTAGTCTGTGGTGATCTGATAGAATGCATAGGATTATTTCAATAATCTTGTATTTGGTGAAGCTTGTTTTGTGTCTGATTATATTGTCAATTTTGAAGAAGATACTGTGAAGTGCTGAGAAGAAGGCATATTCTTTTTTTTAGGGTGAAATGTTTAATAGATATTTGTTAAGTCTATTTGGTACAGAACTTTGGTTTATTTGGTTGCTTTCACTGTGTCTCTGTTTAGTTTTTGTTCTCATGATGTGTCTATTGATGAGAATAGGGTGTTAAAGTTTCCTGCTATTATTGTATGAGATTTAATGTGTGCTTTGAGATTGAATAATTTCTTTTCAAATGTGTGTGCCCTTGCATTTGAGACACAAATGTTCACAATTGAGAGTTCTTCTTGGTGGATTTTTCATTTGATGAGTATATAATGTCTGTCCTCATCTGTTTTGAGTTTTTTTTGTTTAAATTCTAGTTTGTTGGATATTAGAATTGCTACTCCAGGTTGTTTCTTGGGATCTTTTGCTTGAAAATTTTTTTCAAGCCTTTTACTTTGAGGTAGTCTCTGTCTTTGTCAGGGAGGTATGCTTGCTGTATGCAGGAAAATGCTGGGTCCTGCTTATGTATCCAGCCTGTTAGTCTATATCTTTTTATTGTGGAATTGAGCCCATTGATCTTGAAAGATATTAAGGACCAATGATTGTTTCTTCCTGTTATTTTTGTTGTTAGAGGTGAAATTATGCTTGTATGGTTCTCTTCTTTTGGGTTTCTTGTGAGATTAGTTTCTTGCTTTTTCTTGGGTGTAGATTCCCTCCTTGTGTTTGAGTTCTATTATCCTCTGTGTGGTTCGATTGGCGGAAAGATATTGTTTAAATTTGGCTATGTCATGGAATATCTTGGTTTCTTCATCTATGGAAATATAGAATTTTGCTGGGTATAGTAGCATGGGCTGTTATTTTTGTTTTCTTGGGGACCCTATGACATTTGCTCAAGATCTTCTTGTTTTTAAAATCTCTGGTGAGAAGTCTGGTGTAATTCTCATAGATCTTCCTTTATATGTTACTTGACCTTCATTCTTTACTGATTTCAATATTTTTTCTTTGTTCTGTGCATTTGATGTTTTAATTATTATGTGACAGGAGACATTTCTTTTCTTGTCCCATATGTTTGGTGTTCTGTAGGCTTCCTGTAGGTTTATGAGCATCTTTTTCTTTAGGTTAAGGAAGTTTTCCTCTATAATTTTTCTGAAAATGTTTATTGGCCCTTTGTGTTGGGAATCTTCACTCTCTTCTATTCTTATTATTCATAGGTTTGGTCTTTTAATTGTGTTTTGGAATTCTTGATTGTTTTGAGTTTGGAGATGTTTGATTTTTGTATTTTCTTTGGCTCTTGTGTCAATGTCTTCTATGGTTTCTTCTATACTTAAGATTCTTTCTTCTATATCATGTATTCTGTTGGTGATGCTTGCATCTATGGCTCCTGATGTCTTTCCTAGGTTTTCTATCTCTAGGGTTGTCTTCCTTTGTGATTTCTTTATTGTTTTATTTCCAGTTTTAGATACTGGATGGCTTTGTTCAATTCCTTCACCCATGTAGTTGTGTTTCCCTATATTTCTTTAAGGTATTTATGTGATTCCTCTTTAAGGGCTTCTACCTGTTTACCTGTGTTCTCATGTATTTCTTTAAGGGAGTTATTTATGTCCTTCTACCAACATTATGAGATGTGATTTTAAATAAGAATCTTGCCTTTCTAGTGTTTTGGGGTATCCAAGGCTTGCTGTGGTGAAAGGACTAGGTTCTGATGATACCAAGTAGCCTTGGTTTCTGGTGCTTAGATTCTTTCCTTTGCCTCTCACCATCTGGTTATCTCTGGTGTTAGCTGGTCTTGCTGTTTCTAACTGTAGTTTGTCCCTACTCTGAGCCTGTGAGCCTGTGATCTTAGGTGTGTCAGCACTTCTGGGAGACTAGCTCTCTCCAGGTAAGATTTGGGTATGGAGAGCTCTGACTCAGGGTCAGCTCCAGGGTACAGATAGAAAACAAAAGGATCCTGTCTATGGCTGCTCTGTGGTTACTGTGTCCTGTGGGCTCTGGGAGGGTCCCACTTTGGCCAGGTACTGAAGCAGTAGTTGTAGATTCACCTGTGATTTTCAGTGTCTCAGCACTGCTGGGAGACCTGTTCTCTCCAGGTGGGATTGGGATACAGAGCTGATTTGATCTTCTAAAGACACATTGAAATATTTTAACAAACTCAAAACACTTAATTATTATACACAAACCAGTTTTACAAAATAATGTGACATTTCCTACCTATATATAATATACTTTGATGACATCAGCATCCCATTTACACTCTTTGGTATTTCCTTTGGCTTGTCTTTTTCATCATCTCAAAGTCTGCTTTGAGTTGATTTACTAAAGTATAGGAACATTTAACTTTGTTTTCTTCATTCAAGAATAGGTAGGCACTTTCTCTGTATTCACTTATTTAAGCAAGAAATGTATGTGTGGTATGTATTTTGGTAGTAGAAGTTAGAAGTAATGAAGAAGGGGTTCCCATCATGGTGAAGCTCTTGTCCAGAAGATGAGAGGAACATACAAGGAAAGGCAATTAGAGCCACTGTATTACATTGCTCATGTGAGGGATGGGGTAAAGGTTTAGCCGGGTAGATAAAGTGGATCAGCCATCTTTGATAAAGCCAATTCAATAAAGATAAGAAATATCTTAGTGTGGAGGGAAGCTCACCTGGGTTGACATTTATAACAGATCAAGTCAAGTTTTGAAGCCACAGGTAGGGCTCAGATATCTTCAAATGTTTCAGGACTTTGGATACTAAGGGGGTCATGAAGAAGGCTTAAGAATGACCTATATTATGAGGTACACATTTTGAAAAGACTATTGTGGCTCAAGGTGGAAGACAGGACTAGACAATTAGAAATCTGCTAAAGAGAGTGATAAGAGATATCAGTGAATATATCACAGAGATATACACACATCCAAAGGAGCTAATTATGGTATCAACCTGGTTATCCAAGAACAGAAAATAAGTAAGAGTAGAATTTTATTTAGCCATGAAAAATAAATTTATGTCCTTTGCAAGAAAATGGATACCATTAGAGATAGTCATATTAAGCAAATTACAGATGGTTGCCTTTATTGGTGGCTCCTAGATTCTATATAGCCATGCAAAAAGCCATGTATAAATGGATTAAATGTGAGCAGAACTGAAATTGACCATGGGAACAAAGAAGGAAAGGAAAAAAGGGTAGAGGAAAATGAAGTTGAGTGAAGAATATGTTCAGTTGACAGTATATATCAGAAAGAAAAGTTTAAAAGAATTAAACATTGGGAAGATAGATTTGTAGGCAAAGTGCTTCCATTTGAGTTTGATTCTATGCCAAGAATCCTTATAAATACAACTGGTGGTGCACATCTGTAATCCTAGAGCTGGAAAGGAGGATCCTTGAAACTCACTGGCCATTCAACCTAGCATATTGCGAAGTTCCAGGTCAGTGAAAGACTCTGTCAAAAAAAGAAGATGTATTTGCAACTTAGGAATTACACATTCAGTTGTTCTCTGGCCTTCATACATATGCATGTGCACTGATAAACATGTATACTACACATACATGCATACAGTTTTTAAAAGATTATAATGAGAGTCTAAGAGAAAGGTTGATGATGACCTCTTCCTGGACCACAGAACAAAAAACAGAAAGATATTTCTGAAATATTTAAGATCTTCTTATCGCAGTGCAGACCATCTGGTTGTGCAAATGCCTCTGATACATGACCATTGGCGGACTGAGCCCAAAGAAGACCCTCTCCTAACATCAATGCTCACCATTCCCTAATACCATGGATCTGAGCTCTTGCCAAGCATCCCTATTCCCCAACAGACCTCAGCTCTTGGAGGACAGATAACCTTTACTGGAATACAGAAACCACCAAGCCCCATCTTCTTGCCATTTTTGAGTACATGCTTAGGTGATTTCATTCTTGCAGCCTCAGCTTACACATTTCTAATTGAATGTGCAAGGTGCACGCAGCAGCCACTTCAAGGACTGTGTTCTTCTAGAAAGTTCAAGTAAAGCAAAGAGTCCTAAATAATTTACAGCTTTCCTCTATTTTCCAGATATCTCCTCTCATACTCTTCTCCAGTGCATGTAAATTGCAGCCCCCAGACTTCAAAAATGCGCTTTGGGAGAGAAGAAGTACCACAAATGTTCTCTTTTAACCTTTTCCTCTATCATATTTCTTTCTGCATATTTCATGATGTCAGGAAATAATCACACATTTAGAGAGGGATGAGATATAGTAAAAAATCTTACATTATTGCCATAGCACTGTGGGTCAGAATGTTAGAGATGCACTATAAATTTAGAAGCAAGATACTTTAGAGATGGAGAACACCTGGTATACAGACTGTATTTTCACTGTTGGTACTCATGGCAAGCATCGTCAATGCATCATGTTGTCTTGCTCTATGAGCCCAGGTGTAGCTTCCTATCCTTGTCAATTTCAGTACTTAAATGACTACCAACTGGTCTTTATCAGACTTGGCACAGGAGATGAAACTATTTTTCCAACTCTGATCTGGTTCTAGAAGTTACAAAGGGGGAAACTGAAAGGCAGAAATGATACAATACCACCCTATCTGTGAATTCTGATGCTCACACCTGCCTCCAATTTCTTTCCTGTGAGACCAGAACCACTAAATCTCATCTGCTCCTGACTCTCAATCCTTATCTCTTGGGCATCTATGTCTTTGTGTCCCCACATCCTCAGATTTTTATCTTTAGATTCAAGCATTATTCTGCCCTTTCAATTATCCTTGGTCTAATATTCTGGTCACAGCTTTGTCTTAGGATATCTTAGATCATTTGCTGAGTAGATTTGTGACTCTTGGGATGCCTGCTGACCACTTCATATGTAACCTGGGAGTTGGCATACCTGATCTCCACTAAAAGAGTTCAAGAGTTTAGTTGTTTGCAGGGATGAGAGAGAGCAGAGGAAATATGGTCATCTAAAATGAGCCAATTGAAGGATAAAGTGCTACTTCAGGCTCTCCCAGCACATACATGATCTCCTCACTGCTGTCCTCAATTTTGAGTGTCTTTCCCTACCCATACCCAACCTTCCTGTCACTGTCTCAATGGCTCCCCCATAGTTGGTTATTTTTTATCTAGGGTAGTGGGTGCATAGGGGGAATGAAGGGATTCTGCCTGACCTTGGGTCCCAGCTGTATTCTCTTGTTCTTACCCATATCCCTTTTCAATAAGACAAGTCAGTTAGGTGTGCTTATATGTTTAAAAAAAAGAAGAAAGATAAAATGAAGGGTGTGCTTGGGATCATAGTGGAGAAAAATCTCCTTTAAGGCTATTGACAATGAAGCATATTGAACATAAGTAGTATCTGTTTAATTAGTGGCAGGAGGAAAGTCACTGTGAGGCAAAAGGGGAATGAAAAGGGGTAAGGGTGGGACAGGAGTTAATATCATAGAATTATTGGGAGTGGTAAAAATTAACAGAAGGAGAGTTTCTTAGTCAGGGTTTCTATTCCTTCACAAACATCATGACCAAGAAGCAAGCTGGAGAGAAAAATTTTTATTCAGCTTACATTTCCACATTGCTGATCATCACTAAAGAAAATCAGGACTGGAACTCAAGCAGGCCAAGAAGCAAGAGCTGATGGAGAGGCCATGGAGGAATGTTTCTTACTGGCTTGTTTCCCCTGGCTTCCTCAACCTGCTCTCATATAGAACCTAAAACTCAGGGATGGCACCACACACAATGGGCCCTCCCCACTTGATCACCAACTGAGAAAATACCCCACAGCAGGATCTCATGGAAGTACTTCCCCAACTGAAGCTCCTTTCTCTGTAATTACCCCAGCCTGTGTCAAGTTGACACACAAAACCAGCCAGTACAGAGAGTTTAGTTGGAAAAAATAGATCATTGGACTATGTCCTTGGGTACACAACATGATAACAGTAGTACTGTGCAGTCAAGTTTCTCAACTCTGTTGGCCAGGAGCAGAGTTAAGGGAAAGGAAAAATAAATTTCTTCCAGAGACTCTTGAATTTCAGAGCACAATTTCCTTTCATGAGAAGAAATTCCACATGCTATATTACTAATTTTTAGACTTGTAATGAGAAATGTTTCATGCATAAAAAATCTTTGATATCTGAGTACCAACTGAGATATTCTCAATTAATTGATCTTAAATGTTGGGAAAGTATAGTTTTTTTTTTTCTGGGGAGAAACCATGAGGGGGGGGAGGGAGGAAAGGGGAAGAGAGGGAGAGGGTGAAGAAAGGGAGATATTAAAATAGAAACTAGGGTTTTCGACATGCTAGGTCATCTATTAATAATCTACACCCCAGTCCTCTTTGGTTGCCCTTGCATGATATTGCAAATCTATTGTTCTATAGCTCTAACTATGATAGTTTCCTCCTCTTTTACTTTTAAAATTCCTAGCATACAAAAGATTTGGATAGCTGTCTACTGTTTATATCATGATATCAGTTCATGCTGGAGAATTCATTTAACCCTGCTAGTGCTAGCAAGCAGGAAGCAGGTCTGCAGTCCTGGGAGGGCTTCTTGTACTGGGCACCTCTTGATGAACTGCCAAATCAGGATGCTCTCATGCAGCTGAGGTCTATGTGTCATAGAAGAATAGAAAATATATCTAGTGGAAAATATATCTATCATCTTACCTTTTCCAAAATGAGCTTCAATATTAATCCCCTGTGTATGGATAAGCAGATGAGTCCTCCAATATAAAGTTGCATCTACTGGAAGAGCTGAGCCATACCAAGTGGAAAGGTCAAGTTGGAAGATGATTGTCTGAGGGTCTATACTTGAATGTGAAACATAGCCGATGGCTAGGACACAGTACTTAGCCTCTGAACCTCCATTTTCTGTGTAAAATGGATATAATCAAAGCTACTTAACAGCAATTTTGAAGGATTCAAATAAATGATGAACTTAAGTTTCATTGTACTTATTATTAGGCAAGTATTAGTCCTAGAGCCATGAGTCTGGAGGGAAATATAAAAGGATTTCAATTAGATATGTAGTGAGAACATGATCAATATTTTTGAGGAAAAGTACATGGAATCAGTCAGTGATTGAACACAGTATCACTAATGATCACAATGCTTTGGTGAAGTCCTGTAGTTTTAATAATGGTGAAATACATCTGTTACATTGTAGTACTGGGAATATTAATTGATTTAGTTTTTCTAGAAAGAAACTTGGAAAAGTTAGAAGCCTCTGAAAGATTTTTTCTTTTTCTTTTTTAAAATTGTATTTATTGAATATAATCTTCAACTACATTTCCAGTAGTAAAACTTTCCCGATTCCCCCCCTCCAAATACCCCAACCCCTCCTCCCACCCCTGCTTCCACTTATGTGCCCCTCTACCCAACACACTCCCAACCCCCCCCCCCCAATTTCCCTTTGTTGGGGCATCTATTGAGCCTTCCCTGGGCCAAGGACCACTCCTCCTGCTGATGCCAGACAAGGCATCCCTCTGCCACAGTTTTGGCTGGAAGAATGTGTACCCCTTGATTGATGGTTTTGTCCCTGGGAGTCCTGGTGTGTCTGGGCAGCTGAAACCTGTGTTCTTCCCATATGGCTGTAAATCCCTTCAGCTGGGGACCCCATGCCAAGACCAATGGTTGGCTGCTAGCATCTGCCTCTGACTTTGTAAGGCTTTGGCAGGGTCCCTCTGGAGACGACTATGGCATGCTCCTTTTGGTATATACTTTCTGTTGTCCATAGAAGTGTTGGACCTTGGTGACTGTTTATAGGATGAATCCCCAGGTAGGGCAGTCACTGGGTGATCTTTACTTCAATCCCTGCTCCACACTTTGTCTCCTTTATTGCTCCTGTGAGTATTTTGTTCCCTTTCTCGGATGAACTTAAGCACCCGCACTTAAGTCCTCCTTCTTGAGCTTGGTGAATTATAACTTGTTTATTTTGAGCTTTTGGGCTAATATCCACTTAACAGTGAGTGCATACCATGTACGTTCTTTTGTGATTGGGTAACCTTGCTCAGGATGACACTTTCTACTTCCATCCATTTGCCTAATTCCATGAATTCATTGTTTTTAATAGCTGAATATCCATTGTATATACATACCACCGTTTCTGTATCCATTCCTCTTTTGTGGGACATGTGTGTTCTTTCCAGCTTCTGGCTATTATAAATAAGGCAGCTATGAACATAGTGGAGCATGTGTGTCCTTAATACGTGTAGGAGCATCTTCTGTATATATGCCCAGGAGTGGTATAGCTGGGTCCTCAGGTAGTACTATATCTAATTTTCTGAGAAGTTGCCAAACTGATTTACAAAGTGTTTTTACCAGCTTGCAATCCCACCAACATTGAAGAAATGTTCCTTTTCCCCCACATCTTCTCCAGCATCTGTTGTCCCCTGAGTTTTTCATCTTAGCCATGCTGACTGGAATGAAGTGGAATATCAGTGTTGTTTTGATTTTCATTTCTCTGATAATGAAAGATGCTGAACATTTCTTTAGGTGCTTTAGAGCCATTTGAGTTTTCTCAGTTGAGAATTCCCTGTTTAGTTCTGTACCTAATTTTTTAATAGGGTTATTTGACTCAATGGAGTCTAATTTCTTGAGTTCTTTGGGATATTAGCCCTCTGTCAGATGTAGGATTAGTAAAGATCTTTTCCCAATTTGTTGGTTGCCATTTTGTCCTATTGATCATGTCCTTTGCCTTACAGAAGTTAGGCAGTATTATGAGGTCCCATTCATCTATTTTTGTTCTTAGAGCATAAGACATTGGTGATCTATTCAGGAACTTTTCCCCTGTGCCCATGTGTTCAAGATTCTTCCCCATTTTCTCCTCTATAAACTTCAGTGTGTCTGGTTTTATGTGTAGATCTTTGATCCACTTGAACTTGAACTTTGTACAAGGAGATAAGAATGGGTCGATTTGCATTTTTCTACATACAGACCTCCAGTTTATCCAGTACAATTTGTGAAAACGCTGTCTTTTTTCCACTGGATTTTTTAGCTCCTTTGTCAAATATTAGGTGACTGTACTTGTGTGGGTTCTTTTTTGGGTCTTCAATTCTATTTCATTGATCTTCCTGCCTGTCTCCATACCAATACTAAACAGTTTTTATCACTATAGCTCTATAGTAGAGCTTGAAGTCAGAGATAGTTATACCCTCAGGAGATCTTTTGTTGTGGACAATAATTTTTGCTATCTTGAGTTTTTTGTTATTTGTTATTCCAGATAAATTTGAGAATTGCTCTTTCTAGATCTATGAAGAATTGATTTGGGATTTTGATGGGGATTGCAATGAATCTGTAGACTGCTTTTTGCATGATGGCCATTTTTACTATATTGATCTTGCCAATCCATGAACATGGGAGATCTTTCCATCTTCTGAGATCTTCTTTCATTTCTTTCTTCAGAAGCTTGAAGTACTTGTCATACAGATATTTCACTTGCTTTGTTAGGGTCTTGGATGTTTTAGGTTACAAGCTTTTTGCATTTGATATTTGATATTGCATGGTCAATAAATGACCATGTGTTTTTTTCCTTTGGGTCTTCAATTCTATTCCATTGATCTTCCTGCCTGTCTTTGTACCAATACTATACCGTTTTTATTACTATTGATCTGTAGTAGAACTTGAGGTCAGTGGTGGGGATTCCCCCAGGAAATCTTCTGATTTCGAGAATAGTTTTCTCTATCCTGGGTTTTTGTTATTCCAAATGAATTTGCAGATTGCTCTTTCTAGCTCTATGAAAAATTGATTTGGGATTTTGATGGGGATTGCATTGAATCTGTAGATTGCTTTCAGCAAGATGGTCATTTTTACTATAGTTATCATTCCAATCCATGAGCATGGGAGATCTTTAGATCTTCTGAGTGAGATCTTCTACAATTTCTTTCTTCGGAGACTTGAAGTTCTTGTCACACAGATCTTTCTCTTGCTTGATTAGAGTCACTCCAAGGTATATAATATTATTCGTCATATTATTCTTGCTAAGTGTGTCATTTTCCTAATTTCTTTTTCAGCTTGTTTATCTTTTGAATAGAGGAAGGTTACTGATTTGTTTGAGTTAATTTTATATCCAGCCACTTACTGAAGTTGTTTATCAGCTTTAGGAGTTCTCTGCTGGAATTTTTTTGGTTTCTTAAGTATACAATCATATAATCTGCAAATAGTGATACTTTGACTTCTTCCTTTCTAATTTTTATCCATTTGAAGTTCTTTTGTTGTCTAATTGCTATGCCTAGAACTTTGAGTACTATATTTAATAGACAGGAAGAGAGTGGCCAGCCTTGTCTGGTTACTGATTTTAGTAGGATTTCTTTTAGTTTCTTTCCATTTAGCTTGATGTTGGCCACCAGTTTGCAGTATATTGCTTTCACTCTGTTTAGGAATGGGCCTTGAATTCCTATCCTCTCCAAGACTTTTATCATGAAGGGATGCTGAATCTTGTCAAAAGCTTTTTCAGCATCTAATGAAATGACCATGTGTTTTTTTCCTTTGGGTTTGTTTATGTAGTGGATTACATTGATTGATTTCTGTATATTGAAACATCCCTGCATCCCTGGGATGAAGCCTACGTGGTTATGGTAAATTGTAGTTTTGATGTATTCTTGGATTTGGTTGGCCAGAAATTTATTGAATATTTTTACATCAATGTTCATAAGGGAAATAGGTCTGAAGTTCTATTTCCTTGTTTTGTTTACATATAAGCATTATTGTGGCTTCATAGAATGACTTGGGTAGTGTTCCTTGAGTTTCTAGTTTGTAGAATATTTTGAAGAGTAACTGTGTTAGTTTTTCTTTGAAGATCTAATAGAATTCCCCACTAAACCCATCTAGTTTTGGGCTTTTTTTTGTTGTTGTTGGGAGACTATTAACAATTGCTTCCATTTCCTCAAGAATTATGGAACTATTTAGATGGTTTATCTGATCCTGTTATACTGTTGGCAAGTATCTAGAAAATTGTCCATTTCATTCTGGGGGAATCAGTATGCCTGACCTCAAGCAATACTACAGAGCAATAGTCTTAAAAACTGCATGGTATTGGTACAGTAACAGGCAGGCAGATCAATGGAACAGGATTGAAGATCCAGAAATGAACCCACACACCTATGGCCACTTGATCCTTGACAAAGGGGTTGAAAACATCCAATGGAGAAAAGATAGCCTTTTCAACAAATGGTGCTGGTTCAACTGGAGGTCAGCATGCAGAAGAATGTGAATTGATACATCCTTGTCTCCTTGTACTAAGCTCAAATCCAAATGGATCAAGGACCTCCACATAAAGCCAGACACTCTGAAGCTAATAGAAAAGAAACTGGGGAAGACCCTTGAGGTCATCGGAAGAAAGTTTTTGAACAGAACACCAATAGCGTATGATCTAAGATCAAGAATTGACAAATGGTACCTCATAAAATTACAAAGTTTCTGTAAGGCAAAGGACACCATCAAAAGGACAAATCGGCAACCAACAAATTGGGAAAAGATCCTCACCAACCCTATATCAGATAGAGGGCTAATATCCAATATATATAAAGAACTCAAGAAGTTAGATTCCAGAAAACCAAACAACCCATAAAAAAATGGGGTGCAGAGTTAAACAAAGAATTCTCACCTGAAGAACTTCAGATGGCAGAGAAGCATCTTAAAAAATGCTCAACTTCATTAGTCATTAGGGAAATGCAAATCAAAACAACCCTGAGATTTCACCTTACACCAGTCAGAATGGCTAAGATTAAAAATTCAGGAGACAGCAGGTGTTGGTGAGGATGTGGAGAAAGAGGAACACTCCTCCACTGCTGGTGGGGTTGCAAATTGGTACAACCACTCTGGAAATCAGTCTGGCAGTTCCTCCGAAAACTGGGCACATCACTTCCAGAGGATCCTGCTATACCACTCCTGGGCATATACCCAGAGGATTCACCAGCATGTAATAAGGATACATGCTCTACTATGTTCATAGCAGCCCTATTTATAATTGCCAGAAGCTGGAAAGAACCCAGGTATCCTTCAACAGAAGAGTGGATGCAAAAAATGTGGTATATCTACACAATGGAGTACTATTCAGCCATTAGAAACAATGAATTCATGAAATTCTTAGGCAAATGGATGGAGCTAGAGAACTTCATACTAAGTGAGGTAACCCAGACTCAAAAGGTGAATCATGGTATGCACTCACTAATAAGTGCATATTAACCTAGAAAACTGGAATACCCAAAACATAATCCACACATCAAATGAAGTACAAGAAGAAAGGAGGAGTGGCCCCTTGTTCTGGAAAGACTCAGTGAAGCAGTATTCGGCAAAACCAGAACGGGGAAGTGGGAAGGGGTGGGTGGGAGGACAGGGGGAGGGAAGGGGGCTTATGGGACTTTCGGGGAGTGGGGGGCTAGAAAAGGGGAAATCATCTGAAGTGTAAATAAAAAATATATCGAATAAAAAAATAAAAAAAAAGAAAATTGTCCATTTCATTCAAATTCTCCAATTTTGTTGAGTATAAGCTCTTATAGTAGGATCTGATAATTTTTTTAAAATCCACAGCTTCTGTTGTTAATGTCTCCTTTTTTTATTTCTGATTTCATTAACTTGGATAGTGCCTCTGAGTCCTCTGATTAGTCTGGCTAAGGGTTAATCTATCTTGTTAGTTTTCTCAAAGAATCAGCTCCTGGTTTTGTTGATTCTTTGTATAGTTCTTTTTGCTTCTATTTGGTTGATTTTGGCCCTGAGATTGATTATTTCCTACTGTGTACTCCTCTTGGATGTATTTGCTTCTGTTTGTTCTAGAGATTTAAGGTACACTGTCAAGCTGCTAGTGTATGCTCTTTCCATTTTCTTTTTGGAGGCACTCAGCATTATAAGTTTTCCTCTTAGCAGTGCTTTCATTGAGTACCATAAGTTTTGGTATGACATGTCCTCATTTTCATTAAATTCTAAAAAGGCTTTAATTTCTTTCTTTATTTCTTCCTTGACCAAGCTATCATTGAATAGAGCATTGTTCAACATCCATGTATAAGTGTGTTTTCTGTTGTTTTTGTTTGAATTTAAGACTAGCCTTAGATTGTGTTGATTTGACAGGGTGCATGGAATTATTTCAATATCCCTGTATCTGTTGAGGCCTGTTTTGTGACCAGTTATATGGTTAAATTTGGAGAAGGTACCATGAGGTGCTAAGAAGAAAGTATATTCTTTTGCTTGAGGACAGAATGCTATGTAAATATCTGTTAGATCCATTTAGTCCATAACTTTAATTTCACTGTGTCTCTGCTTAGTTTCTGTTTCCATGATTTGTCCATTGTTGAGAGTGGGGTGTTGAAGTCTTCCACTATAATTGTGTGGGTGCAATATGTGCCTTGGGCTTTAGTAAAGTTTCTTTTATGATTGTGGGCACCCTTGCATTTGGACCATAAATGTTCAGAATTGAGAGTTCATCTTGGTAGACTTTTCCTTTGACAAGTATGAAGTGTCCCTCCTTATCTTTTTTGACAACTTGTGGATGAAAGATGATTTTAACGGAAATCAGTTTGGCCAATCTAGTTTGTTTCTTGGGACCATTTGCTTGGAAAATTGTTTTCCAACCTTTGATTCTGAGGTAGTGAGTGTCTTTGCGACTGAGATGGGTTTCTTGTATGCAGCAAAATGTGGGGTCCTGTTTATATATCCAGTCTGTTAGTCTATGTCTTTTTATTGGGGAATTGAGACCAATGATGTTAAAAGATATTAAGGAAAAGTGATTGTTGCTTCCTGGTATTTTCATTGTTAAAGGTGGAATTCTGTTTGTGTGGCTATCTTCTTTTTGGTTATTTGAAAGAACATTACTTTATTGCTTTTTCTAGGGTGTAGATTCCTTCCTTGTGTTGGTATTTTCCGCCATTATTTTTTGTAGAGCTGGGTTTATGTAAATTTGGTTTTTTTGTGGAATGTCTTGTTTTCTCCATCTATGGTAATTGAAAGTTTTGCTGGGTGCAGTACTCTGGGCTCATATTTATGTTCTCTTAAGGTCTTTATGAGATCTGCCTATGTTCTTCTGGCTTTCATAGACTCTGGTGAGAAGTCTGGTGTAATTTTGATAGGTCTGCCTTTATATGCTACTTGATCTTTTTCACTTACTACTTTTAAAATTCTTTCTTTGTTTAGTGCATTTGGTGTTTTGATTATTATGTGTTGGGATTTTGATTATTATGTGTCCAGTCTGTTTGGAGTTCTGTAGTCTTCTTGTATGTTCATGGGCATCTCTTTCTTTAGGTTAGGGAAGTTTCCTTCTATAATTCTGTTGAAGATATTTGCTGGCCCTTTATTTTGTAAATCCTCACTCTCTTCTATGCCTATAATCCCTAGGTTTGCTTGTCTAATTGTGTCCTGGATTTCCTGGATGTTTTGTGTTACAAGCTTTTTGCATTTTGCATTTTCTTTGAGTGTTGAATGAATGTTTTCTATGGTATCTTCAACTCCTGAGATTCTTTCTTCTTCTTCTTTTTTTAATTTTCTATATTCTTTGTTTACATTCTAAAAGCTTTCCCCTTTCCCAGTCCCCCCCCCATATGTCCCATAAGTCCTCTTCTTTCCATCCATTCTCCTGTCTTTCCCCCTCCCTTTTCTCTGTCCTGGTACTCCCCTACAATGCTGGATCAAGCCTTTCCAGGATTAGGGCCCTCTTCTTCCTTCTTCATGGGGAGACTCTTTCTTCTATCTCTTGTATTCTGTTGTTGATGCTTGCATCTATGACTCCCAAATGCTTTCCAATCCAGAGATGTCTCACTTTGTGATTTTTTTTATTGTTTCTACTTCCATTTTTAGATCCTGGATAGCTTTGTTCAGTTCCTTCACTTCTTTGTTTTTTCCTGAAATTCTTTAAGGGATTTTTTTTTTTTTTTTTTGCTTCCTCTTTAAGGGATTCTGTCTGTTGACCCATGTTCTCCTGTGTTTCTTTAAGGGACTTTTGTATTTCCTCTTTAAGGGTTTCTATCTGTTGACCCATGTTCTCCTGTGTTTCTTTAAAGAATTTTTTGTTTTTTCTTTAAGGGCTTCTGCCTGTTGACCCACGTTCTTTTGTATGTTTTTAAGGGAGTTATTTGTGTCCTTCTTGATATCCTCTATCAGCACTATGAGATGTGAATTTACATCCAGCTCTTGTTTTTCCAGAGTGTTGGGGTATCCAGGATTTGCTGATGTGGGAGAATTGTGTTCTGATGGTGCCATATTGCCTTAGTTTCTGTTGGCAATGATCTTGCGTTTACCTTTGGCCATCTAGTTTTCTCTGGTGTTAGCTGGTCTTACTGTCTCTGATTTTGGTTTATCTGTCCTGCAATCCTGTTTATATGCACTCCTGGGATTCCCATTCGCTCTGTGCACACAACGATGTAGGCTCTTCTGAGAGACTAGCTCTCCTGTGCCCCCAAGCCTCTCTACACTCCAAATGACTTGAGTGAGGCTGGTTCTCAAATGACCTGAGTATGCCTGGTTCTCTAGAAAGTATCAGGAGATGATGTCTTCATTGTGGCAGACCTGGCAAAGTTCTGTCACAGCAGAAAGGGCTGGCAGTGGCAAAAAGGGGATAAGTATCAGAAGAGGACTGCTATTCAGAAGGGTGGGGCTTTTGCTGCTTGCTGGATAGTGAGTCCTTGGCAGCAGCTCTGGGCCTCCAGAGGTGGGAGGGGGGTGTTCTTACCAACTGACCAGAGTGGCTGATTCTCGACTTTCAGAGTAGCTGGTTATCTAGGAAGTAACAGGAGATGAAATCTTCACTATGGCAGACCTGGCATGGTTGTGCCACAGCAGAAAGTGCAACTGCCCAGGATGGCTGGTTCTCTAGGAAGTATCAGGAGATGGATTCTTCACAATGGCAGACCTGGTAAGGTTCTGTCACAGCAGAAAGGGCTGGCGGCAGTGGCGTGGTGAGAAGGATTGGAAGGAAAGTGCTATTCTAAGCTATGACTCTTGATAAGTCAAAATGATATTTTCTTTAAAAATATGTTGCAACTCATTTAAAAATACAAGATTTAGTACCAATTATTGAAGTAGCTGCTCTTTCAAACAATTAGGGATGTTTGAGAACTGCAAGCTAATGATTATACAGTCATGTCAGATACTAGTTGGTATTATCACAGAAATATGTATCCTGTGTTGAACAGATAATGGATAATGCAAACAAAATGGATAGTAACAATGTTTGCAGATATGCTATAAATAGATAGATGGTCTTTAAATAACTACAAGAGACTCACAGAATATGACATTTTAATATTTTTTAATATATTAAGGTTGATTTTTACATTGTAACATGTCTGATCTTAACAGTACCCCCATTCTACTTTAAAGAGGATGATGAACATAGAAGAACCTCCATATGGAGTGGATTCAATTGTGGCAAACTAGCAATTAGGCAAAGAAAATGCCCTAAGTTCATCTGCAGACAGAATGCTGTCTACAAAGGAAAAGCAGACACAGGGAAGTTGATTGCCAGGCTCTGACAATCAGGATAAGAAGTCCTTTATAATTCCTGCTTCACAAAATGTCTGTCTAATTCTGGGCCCGAAAGTTGAAGATGATGCTCTAATACTGGGTAGCTTTCCAAACAGCAAACTGTTATTTCTATAATTTTGGAAGTGCTTGCCTGCACTTTCTGCATACTCAGAAAATATTTATTTCCTTCTCAAAATTCTGATGAGGTTGAAAACTGGATAGTTAATTGTTTCACAATTAAGCTTGACTTTTTTAGGATATAAGAAGATATTTTAGGGGGAAAAGTTTTTATATGCAGACTGCCAGTTAGACCAACACCATTTATTGAAGATGCTTTCATTTTTCCACTGTATGTTTTTGGCTTCTTTGTCAAAGATCAAGTGTCCATATGTGTATGTGTTTATTTCTGGGTCTTCAGTTCTATTCCACTCATCGACCTGTTTGTCTCTGTACAAACACTGTGTGGTAATACAGCTTAAAATCAGGGATGATGATTCCCTCAGAAATTCTTTTATTGTTCAGAATTGTTTTTACTATTCCGGGTTTTTTTGTTTTTCCACATAAAGTGGAGAATTGCTCTTTCCATGTCTGTGAAGAATTGTGTTAAAATTTTGATGGGAATTACATTGAATCTGTAGATTGCTTTTGGTAAGATGTCCATTTTCACTATGTTATTCCTACTGATCCATGAGCATGGGAGATCTTTTAATCTTTTAAAGTCTTCTTCAATTTCTTTTCTCAGGGACTTGAAGTTTTCTTTATATAGGTATTTCACTTGCTTGGTTAGAGTTACACCAAGATATTTTGTATTATTTATTACTATTGTGAAGGTTGTTGTTTTCCTAATTTCTTTCTCAGCACATTGATCCTTTGTGTAGGTAGATATCAAATTAACTCATCCTTTGTATGAGTTAATTTGATATCCACCCATTTGCTGAAGTTGTTTATCAGCTATAGGAGTTCTCTACTAGAATTTTTGGGGCCGTTTATGTGTACTATCACATCATTTAGAAAGAGTGACACCTTGACTTCTTTATTTCTAGTTTATATCCACTTGATCACCTTTTGTTGTCTTGTCATTCTAGCTCAAACTTCAAATACTATATTGAACAGATACAGAAGAGTGGGCAGCTGTTCTGTGTCCCTAATTTTAATGGAATTGCTTCAAGTTTCTAATAAGAATGTCACAAGTGAGGATGCTTCAGTTTCACATAGAGGAGGGAACAACATAATAAAGGGAGGAAGAGAGAGGGAAGGAGGGTGCTGGATGGGAAAGGGAAGTGTGTAGGAGGGGATCAGGGCAGGATTAGGAATGGGGGCAGACAGGAGCGAAATCCTAATGGAAATATACAGCTGCTAGGGGTTTGGTAGTGGTAACATCTAGAAAGTTCCAGAGACCTGGGATGTGGGAGGCCCTCAGGACTAAATGTGGGTGACCTTAGCACGAATGCAAAACAGTGGGGAGATAGAACCTAAAGAGACCACTTCCAGTAGTTAGACAGGGCCTACAGTGGACTGATGGGGACACCAACCTATTTTCAAAATTTTTGACCCTAAATTGTTCTTGTCTAAAAGAAATGCAAGGAAAAAAATGGAGCAGAAACTGAAGGAATGGCCAACAAATGACTGGCTCAATTTGGGATCCATCCCATTGGTGGGCAGCAAACCCTGACACTATTGCTGATGCTATATTATACTTCTAGGTAGGAACCTAGCATGGCTATCCTCTGAGAAGCTCTACTAGCAGTTGACTTGATAGATACAGACAGGATGCATGAGAATGAGGTTTGTAACCCAATGGAAGGGTTAGGGGAAGGTTTAAAGGACCTGAAGGAGATGGCAATTCCATAGGAAGACCAACAGTGTCAACTAACCTGGACCCCAGAGAGCTATCAGAGACTGTCACCAACCAAAGGCCATACACTTGCTGTTCCGAGGCACCAGCCACTCAAGCACTCCCTTATCTGGTCCCAGTGGAAGAGGATAGGCCTAATCCTGTAGAGACTTGATGTTCCATGGAATGGGGGTGCTGGGCAGTATGAGAGCATATGTGTGGGGTGGTGTGAGACACCCTCTCAGAGGTGAAGTATAGGGGGAAAGGGGGAAGAACTCTGAGAGAGGGGACAGGGAGGAGGCAATATTGGGGATGTAAATAAATAAATAAATAAATAAATAAATAAAATAAGTCATTAATTTTAAAAAAGAAAAAGATGTTTTTACATTGGTAATATAAATTAATATAGAAATATAGTTATAGACAAAACTTTAAACACACCAAAATAGGATAAATAATAGAATGTTTTCTAAAGTTGACAAATACATTATGCATGCATATCTTACATAATGATTTTCATAATTGTTACTCTTGTATTCAATTTGTATTTGAAAAAGTCTTTTATTAAACTAAAAGTGGGAAATGTAGATAGAATATCTTGTGTATTATATAGAAGAATCATCTGTCAATTAAAAATCCTATGGCCTATAACGAAAGAATAAAATAGAAGGTAGGACCTCTGGGAAAAGAAAGGATTCTGGGAATGGGAGCAGTGAGAGAGATTTGACTGGGAGAATGTGACAAAATTGACATATGGTACTTGAGAAGAGGTAACCATTCATGTGGCAAAATGTAGATCAGAATAAATGGGTTATTTTAAGTTATGATCTAGTCAGAGAAGAGCCTAGCTGCATGGCCAATGTATTTATAAATATATTTTGAGTCTGAGTCTTATTTCCACAAGTATGCAGCTGGGAGGAAGACTCAAACAAAACTTTCACACCTCACAACATTCATTACCAGATCATACAACAGAATTCAACCTAAGATTGCCTGAGCAAGAAATTGTGGTTAAGTACGCTGTATATGTAACATACCCTGGAGATGCTGGTACTTGTCTGAATTTAGGCAACATAGTCCAAGTTCATTGATTCTACAGGCAGAAGAAAGATAATAATATTTAGAGTTTTTCTCTGATGATAACTCTCAATTCTGCCTTTATTCATGGTAACCTTGAACACATTCTACCACCACCACCACCTTTTCTTTCTTTCTTTTTTTTTTTTTAACCTTAGAATCCTTGTTTAGAATCCTTACAAAATGGGAGTTAATATACCATAATAATCATGCTGGAAATATAATAATGTAATAATATAATACAAAGTAAGACGTAGCTGAGAAGACCTTGGGTTATGCCCAAGGGCTGAAGGATGGTGCACAGTACCAATGTTGAGAGTTTAGTGGAAACTGTACCGTTCGGATTGTTTGACAGTACTTGCTGTCTACTCTAATGTTCTTTTTGTCTGCTTTTCTACCTTTGACAGATTGAAATGCTGCTTCCTTAGTTGAAGCCACAGTTTTTGATGTGAGATTTTCCCAGTCAGACATGTGTAAGACTTTGGTTCAGAACATAGGTGAACAAAAAGAGGAAGCACACATCATATATTGATATTTTCAGGGCCTGAACTCACTTTATCACTAGAGACCAACATTGTAATGGAAGCTTGAGCTTATCCCCAAGTTGACCTTATGCTGAATTGTTCCTAAGTCCAACCCTGTAATACCTGATAGAACTGGTAGACTCTGGAAACAGCTATGATGCAGGCTTTTATTTTCTCAGAGCCCTGTTGTTGTAGATGTTCTTTTTGAGACCATGAGATAAACATACAACAGGCCATGAACAAATAAGGTTAATAAAAATGGAGTTCAAATGTGAGCTGGCAGAACTTGAGGAAAGAAGAATAAAAAATAAAACCACAGAAATACAGTTTCTCTACTGAAAGAGCCACATAAAGATAAGGAATTCCTGAAAATATAAGATAAATTGAGGAAAAGACTGAGAAAAGCTGTTTAACCAAAATGTCCTAAAAAAAAAAAGAATTAAAATAGTTCCCAGGGGTGGGTGTTACCCAGTGGGGGCTTTCCCTTCTCTGAGGAGATAATGGGATGAAGGATATGCAAAGGGAGTGGGGTAGAATTGGGGAGGGAAGCTGCAATTGGGATGTAAAGTGAATAAAAAAAATAATAAAAAGATCCCAGTAGTTTTGTGATGCAGTAACAACAATAGGGAAAAAAAGAGGTGATACTGTGGTAAAGATAACTTGGTGATCTTGTAGAGGAATTGTAAGTTAAATTCCTAGAAACTACATGCTGACTTACAATCATCTGTAACTCCAGTTCTCGAGGATCAGATGCCTTCTTCTGACTTCATGAGCATTGCACACATGTGTACACAAATATATTTACAAATATCTGTGCACATATAATAAAAATAAATGTTAAAATGGAAAATAAAGGAGATACGACACAAAGCTAATAGATGTGTATGTTTGAACAAAGAAGTAAGAAATATCTTTTAAAATAAAACATAAACAATTGTGATTCTCTATAAATTTCTTGAAATTAAATATCTATAATCTATTTTTATCTATCTATCTATCTATCTATCTTCTATCTACCTATCATCTATCATTATCTATAACACATCTACCTAAATGCCTGTGTATTATAAAGGAGCAAACATACCTAGGAGAATTTGCATAGAACCAAGAACCCAGAGACATGTGTTATTAGGTTTCTGGACTTTAAAGAGAAGAGTTAGTTCTCAACATGAGTAGGGAAATTATAAAATTAATTGACCACTCTCAATATTGTCCATATCTATAACAATTTTCAGATCTAAAAAGGTATGGAACATTTCTTCTAAAATATCTAAGAAAAAAACAAAAGAATATTTTTATGCCACTGAACTGAGTCATTGTTTGTGGATAAAGGTGAAGGCCTACATTCCTAAAGCACATAGGCTCAGCTCACAGCGCATACCAACCTGAGAGCTGGAATTAGGCAGACCAGGAAAAAATGAAGCTGTGACCATTTCAGAATACTCTCGATGGGCTATGAGTAGATTAAAATGGAAAGGTTTGTAATGTAGAAATGATTTAACAAGGGAAAGCTGCAGGAAAAGGGAAGAGGAGAAAGCAATTGGCTGTGTATATCTAGCCTTCCTTGTTTTTATAGCTATAGGCTGACAGAGTTCATTTAAAAGTGTTATACAACATAGCCATATTTTATAATAATATGATTGCCGTCACATTCTGTATACACAGGTAACAAAGAATGAATGAAAGAATTAAAAGGGCCATCAAGGTGGCTCGGCAGTTCAAGATGCTTTCCACATAGGCCTGAGTTACCTGAAACCTGCCTGAATAGGAGAAAAGAAACCCAATTTCAATTACACAAAATTGTCATTTGACTTCCACATATCTTACTATGCTCGTGTGCTCTAACTGCCATCAAATATAAACACAAATATATGAAAACATGGTAGTTAATGAAAATTAGGTGGCAATAGAAAGAAAGGAGTAAAATAAGAGAGAATATATTTATTCTGCAATATGACAGGGAGTTTAAGGACACTGTCTAGGAGAGGGGTGTTAAAATATCTACCACAGCTGTGATAACATAATAAACAAACAAACAAATAAACAAATAACCAAAAATTTACCACTCCAGAATATCAACAGAACAATGTACCTACACAATTAAAAAAAATGGACTACAACTTTAAAACTAGATAATTTTAAAACTAAACTAAACTAAAAAACTAAACTAAAAAAAAAAAACTACACTAATAAAACTTAGGTAATTTAGAAAAAGAATAAGAATGGGCTACACAAGGTAGCTTGCCAGGCATATGTGTGCACTTACTGCCTTTGCATCTCCCAGACTGAAGATGACAACCAATAACAAACCTGAATAAAACAATTAGAAGATAATAGCAATGGGTTCCTTCTGGTCTGGACTAGTTTACCAATGGGAGAGAAATCCCTAGCCAGCCCCTCAACACCCAGAGAAGCCTCCACTTCCAGGCACTCTAACATGCCCAGGATCATAGGAGCAGAGATGAGGATGACTTAGCAACTGCCTCAATACCACTGGGAGTAACTGGGACCAGCAGGACCCAGGGCACAGAAACCCTGCCTCACAACCAGTGACATGAATTCCTTCTGGTCTGGGATGGTTTACCTTGGGCACAAACTTCTCAGCCAGCCCCTCAATACCCAGAGGAACCTCCACTTACAGGCAATCTAACATGCCCAGGATCACAGGATCTCAGGATCCTAGGAGCTTGGTCATACCAAAATCCCAGGGCCCCAGAAGCAGTTTGACTCCTAGGAGCTCTGACATACCCAGGATCTCAGGATCACATGATCACAGACTCACAGACCACAGAGACAACTGGGCTCTGAGTTCTGAAACAACCAGGATCACAGGAAGGACAGGCTACAGTCACCAATTGCAAAGGCAGATACCACTAGAGATAATCAGATGGTGGGAGGCAAGCATACAAACATAAGCAACAGAAACCAAGGTAACATGGCATCATCAAAACCCAATTCTCCCACCATAGCAAGTCCTGATATACCGTCACACTGGAAAAGCAAAATTCATATCTAAAAGTACTTATGATGATGATAGAGGACTTTAAGAAGAACATAAATATCTCCCTTAAAGAAATACAGGAAAACACAGGTAAACATGTAGAAGCACTTAAAAAGAAAACACAAAAATTCCTTAAAGAATTATAGGAAAACACAAACAGGCAAAGGAAGTGAACAAAACTTTCCAAGATTTAAAAATGGATATATAAACAATAAAGAAATCTGGAGTTAGAAAACCTAGGAAAGGATCAGGAAAGAAACTTCAGCTCTTCCACCAGGTTACTTCCTTGTTTGAATTCCTGCCCTGACTTCCTCTGATGCAGTGTAAATAGAGTTGCTATAGTCATGGTGTTTAATTACAGCAATAGTAATCCTAAGACATGCTGGTACTGAGAAGGCTAGGCTGACTCCATAAGAAGCTGCAAACTGGCTGTTCAGGTAACTAGGTCTAAGAACTGGGCAAGTCCAGACAAACCCAGGCAAGTTAGTAACCTGAAAAAAAAAAAAGCCTCAGGCTTCAGGGAGCTAGTCAGAAAATGCTCTGCCATTAGAAGTTGCCCTGCCACCTGGCCCGAAGCAATAGTAATAGGTCAGCAACAGTTTCCAGACTTCCCCAGAAAGAGTTTTCAGACTCCATGCCCCAGTAACGCTTCTGGTATGTCCCTAGAGACTGAGGAAGATAAAGGCCACCTACACTAGAATTTTCCTAATGTGTTTTAAATCAGGCCTGCAAGCTTACTTGGTTGTTTCCATCTTGGAATGGGAGATCCCATCATGCTGGACTTCTGTAGAATAAAACACTCCATGCATTTACATACTGTTTGAGTCTGTGGTATCATTCTTCAGTGAATCATGGAACCCTATACACTGGTATTATAAGGTTCTGTGATTTGCTGAACAATCTTACCCCAAACTCTGTCAGATCTCTCACAACAATACTCCAATTTGGGGTAAGATTGTTGAAGGACTTTCAAACTTTGTCCCTCCCCCCCCAAAAAAAGCCATTGAGTAATCAATGTTTGTTAAATAGTTCTTTGGGAGCTTGGAAGATCAGAATGCTGAGGGCAATACAGAAGACAAAGGCATTTCTTGTAAAGTTTCAGAGGCAAATTTAAAGATTCTATAAGGGCCATTTGCTATTTTGAGTTAAGATTCTGTCGTTCTAGTCAGTTGGGACTGAAGAGTTGGCTGTGGTTTACAGGAAAGCAATACCATTAAAGTGAAACCTTTGCATTACTGGTTATTGATTACTGTCATTTTGTTGACTATTACTGAAAATTGATGCTAGTTAGCTGGAGCTAAGAAACTAGTGCTGATTAAGAACAGAGTAGCAGGCTGATCCTGTGCCCCAGCACTGGGAGCTGACCCTTTGTCACAATGCTTCATCCCCAAATACCACCGGAAGAGAATTGGTCTCCTGGGAGTGTGGACAAGAGCACAGGTAAGACTACCACTTTTGCTCAGAGGAATCAACCCAAAGCCTTCAGGACACAGGACCTGAGAAGCAGCCTGGGGTAGAATCCTTCTGGTTTCCATCTGAGCCTGGAACTGAGCCTGTGCCACAGAGCTCCATACCCAAATACATCCCAAAGAGAGGAGTCTCCCAGGAGTGCTGTGAGTACCTGTGAGCACAAGTAAGACCACCACTTCCACTCAAATTCCTGGCCCAAAAAGGACCTCCACAGAGGTATCAGGATATAGGAACCAAGAAAACACACAAAATGGCAACCAAAAGATTATCAAAAGATCTTTACCAATTATACATCAGATAGAAGGAAGGTTAATATCCAATGTATACAAAGAACTCAAGAAGTTAGACTCCAGAGAGTCAAATAACCCTATTAAAATTGGGGTACAGAGCTAAACTGAGAATTCTCAACTGAGGAAACTCGAATGGTTGTTGTCTTAACCCACAGGACAGTCAACAGGGTCCCCAGACCACCTACAAAAAGGAGATAGACAAGAGACATGAGAGACAGACAACAAGACAGTATTTTGATCAAGCTGTCAAATTTTATTTTTCACACAAGGCAATATAAAGGGAAGCAAGCAAGATGCAGGGAGGGGTAAAGGGGGAACAATCTCAGGGGACTGTCATCATCTCTTAGAGACAGCTTATCATAATATCTGGAAGAAGCTGGCTATTGCTGCAAGAAGGGGTCATGAGGAGGTGAAGTGGAAAGGAGTTGCTATAGTAGCCTATCCAAAGATGAGCTCTGAAAGGAGGGGGTTTTGAGAGCTAAGTAAGAATGGCTCCTGGCATTGAGATCAAAGTCAGAATGGCACGTGGTATCAAGATCTTGTGGCATGGGGATCTAAGTGAGAATGACTGCTGGCAGGCTGTGAAGCACCTAAAAAATGTTCAAAATTTTTTGTTACCAGGGAAATGCAAATCAAAACAACCTTGAGATTCAACCTCACACCCATCAGAATGGCTAAGAAGATAAACTCAGGGGACAGCAGATGCAGGAGAGGATGAGGAGAAAGGGGAGCACTGCTCCATTGCTGGTGGGATTGCAAGCTGGTACAACCACACTGGAAATCGGTTTGGCAGTTCCTCAGAAAATAAGTCATAGTACTACCTGAGAATCCAGCTATACCACTCTTGGGCATATACCCAGAAGATATTCCAACACGTAGTAAGTTCGCATGGTCAACTATGTTACTAGCAGCCTTATTTATAATAGCCAGAAGCTGGAAAGAACCCAGATATCTTTGATAGAGGAATGGATACAGAAAATGTAGTATATTTCCACAATGAAATACTACTCAGCTATTCAAAACAATGAATTCATGAAATTCTTAGGCAAATGAATGGAACTAGGAAGTGTCATTCTGAGTGAGGAAACCCAATCACAAGGGAACACGCAAGGTATGCATTCACTGATAAGTACATATTAGTCCAAAATCTCAGAATATGTAAGATCCAGTTCATGGACCACATGAAGTTCATGAAGAAGGAAGAGCAAAGTATTGGTGCTTCAGTACTTTTCTGAGAAAGGTAACAAAATACTCAACAGGGAATTATGGAGACAAAGTATGGGGCAGAGACTGAAGGAAAGGACATCCAGAGACTGTCCTACCTGGGGATTCATCCTATAAACAGTCACCAAACCCTGACCCTGCTGTGGATGCTAAGAAGAGCTTGCTGTAGGGAGCCTGATATGGCTGTCTCCTGAGGGGCCTGCCAGAACCTTTCAAAGACAGAGGCAGATGCTAGCAGCCAACCATTGGATTAAGCTCCTCCCCAATAGAGGATTTGCAGGGAGGACTGGCAGAGCTGGAACAGTTTGCAGCCTCATTGGAAGAATCATGATGTTGGCCAACCAGATGCCCCCAGGGCTCCCTGAGCCTAAGCCATCAACCAAGGGGTGCACATATTTCCAGTCATAGTTTTGGCAGAGGAATGCTTTGTTGGGCATTGGTGGGAGAAGAGGTCCTTGGTCCTATGAAGGCTCAATTGATGCCCCAGCATGGGGATATGGGGGGTAGGTGAGAGTGGGTTGGGTGGAGGGGCTTCCTCATGGAGGCCTTGGGAGGAAGGATGGGTTGGGGTTTTTTTGTGCATGGAGGGGGGACCAGGAAAGGGTATAATATTTGAAATGTAAATGAAGAATATGTTCAATAAAATTGCTAAGAATATACAATAGAAAATATGCACAGAAATCAGCATGGAAACATCAAAGAACTCAGAATGGACTATCCAGAAAGGAACTTAAGAAAACAATCTCACTTTTGAGTGGAATAAAAAAAAATGCTGGAACAAAGGAACAGAGAAGTTTTAAGACTCATATATGGAAACTAGAAAACACCAATGAAATTGAAGATGCAAATAAGTGTGAACAAATGGAAGGGTTTCTCATGCTTTTATCAGAAGATGTTTAATATTTAAATGTCTACTAAAGGCAATGTATACAATTAATGCAATACTTATCAAATGAAAATAGAAAAGCATTCTAAAATTATATGGTATCTTAGTTACAGTTTCTATTGCTGCAAGAAAACACCATGACCAAAGCAACTTAGGGAGGAAAGGGTTTATTTGGCTTATATTGATACATCACTGTTTATCATCAAAGATATCAATATAGGAACTCAAACTTGGCAGGAACCTCGAAGCAGATGCTGACGTAGAAGCTGTGGAGGAGGTGGGGCTTACTGTCTTGCTTCCAATGGCTTACTCGTCCTGCTTTCTTATAGAACCCAGGAACACTAGCCCAGAGACTGTACCACCAACAATGGACTAGACCCTTCCCCTTCAATGAATTGTAAACATTCCCCTTTGTACAGCCAGATCCTATGGAGGCATTTTCTTAATTGGGTTTCTCTCCTCCCAGATGACTCTATCTTTGTTTCAACATAAAACTATTCAGTGCGGTGGAAACACAATGAATACCACATGACTTAAATAGACCTAAGAGGAAAAAATGGTGGGAAACAAAACAAAACAAAACAAAACATGTTTCCTGATATATCACAACACTCCAATAATTAAGACAGACAGTTTTGATTTATATTTTATTTTCTTAGATTTAAAACAGACATGATCCAAAACATGGATCCCTTAACCATATGAGGTTCTCTATGTTAACAGATATGTACTTAAAAAAATAGAACTTTCTCTGATGCTCATGATTCTCAGAGAAGAACTAATTTGTGTGTTTAATGAGAATTCATTAGGAGCCGGTTTAATGCTATATTCCATTAGCAGAGTAATAGCAGTGAATCTATACTCTGTGTGGCCCTTGATTTTTTAACCCTAATAACTGTACCAAGTATGGGTTACATCTTGGGGAGAGGGCCTTAATTTCAGACTGAAAGTCTGAAAGTTACTATGATGACATTTGTGCCATTTTTGCAGAGGTCATGTTTTTGTAAGTAAATAGGTCATTATTGTAGCTAAGGGTTCATAGTTAGGAAAGATTGATGATCGCTTTATTCCTCTGACAGTGTGCATAGAACGTTCCAATACTGTATTAGGGGACATTATATCACTAACATCATTGACCTAAATATACTTCTCAGTGAATTGGGAGGGCTTTTCAATACTGATACTGCAGTTTAGGTAAAAGTATTTTGGAGATGAACATTATTAATTATGAATGTTTTTATGCATGAATAATTTAAAACATGGCCCAGGACAAAACACACATTGTTCTTCATTAAAAAATGTTCTCTTTCTTTCTTTCTTTCTTTCTTTCTTTCTTTCTTTCTTTCTTTCTTTCTTTCTTTCTTTCTTTCTTTCTTTCTTTCTTTCTTTCTTCCTTCCTTCCTTCCTTCCTTCCTTCCTTTCTTTCTTTCTTTCTTCTTTCTTTCTTTCTTTCACTTTTTTTTAACCAATCAGCTCTTATCTTTCAATACTGAGCAATTCCACCAAGCAAAGGCTCTTTTTATCTTTAGCAGGTATGATTTCACAATCATGCTTGCTACCTAATAGACTCAAAATAATATTTGAGGCCTCCTATATTACATGTAAGTCCAAAGAGAAAGAGGAGTTGGGGTATTTCCAGTAATCGGTATCTTTGATTAGCACCTCTTCACTCTAGCCACATCTTCCTCAGAGGTGCATTTTATTCTACTGCTTATCTCTTGTAGAGTCAGCATTTTGCCTGATTCTCTTCTCAGAGTGCTCAGATAGGCTTGTGACAAGAAGGTATGATTTTCCCATGCCCTAGGGGTTTACTGGTGATGTTCCAGAGTTCTCCCATTTCTGTCCTATACTGAAAAATGGTGTTTTTCTCTCCCCCATGATGGCAGAAGAATCACACACACACACATACACACACACACACACACACACACACACACACACACAAACACACACACACACACACACACACACACACACACACACACAGGAGGATGCCTTCCTGAAATGTCTCTGCATGTCCATCATGGTCATCTGTGAGAAGTAAATAGGGGAGTATTCTCATAAAACCAAGTTAAATTAGTTGGGAAAACTCAGAAGAACAAGTTATTTATAAAAGATGGTAAAAGGCTAGCGGTGTAGTTTAATGGTGTAGTTCCTGCTTAGAAGTGCAAAAGCCCTGGGTTCTATCCCACCACTGAAAGAAAAAGCTCTCAGTGTTCAGTGACATGTCTGTGAGCTAATAAAACATGGTTGGGAAACAAGAGGAAAAGGGAAGACTAAAGCTTTCCTTCGACGACATCACATGGGGCTTTATTCTCATATGAACAGGATGAAAATATGACTGAACTATAAAAACTGTTAGTTTTATTGATGATTGAAGGTATCTGATTTGCATGTTCAGGCTAGAAAGCAAGTATGGGACCCATGGCAAAAGGCAAACTAATAGGCTGAAACGTGTTAGTTGAAACAAACTCTGAAAGGTGTACCTTTCCTTTTCAGAAATTTTTTTAACCATTTTTTCCCCTCATGTTCTAATCATTCTGAGTAAATGTAGCTTTATGACAGCAGACAGTGGTAGTTGCTAGGCCACAGGTACTTTCCATAGCACCTCCATTCAGTGAAAGGTGCTCAGTGAACCCACCTTTCTCACGAGACCCTTTCCTTCCTCCTCTGGGCCCCTCCTTCCCACATTGTCTGTAGTTCCTCTTTAGGATCGAGCAGGTTCCTAGTCTTCTTTTGTGACTTGGGACTCCCAATCTGTCTCTGTGGCTAAGCAAAGAGAAATGGAAAGCCCTTTGATGAGTAGATAGGTAGAGGAAAGATTTGAGTATCTGCTCTGGGCTCTTGCTTACTTAGCGCTGTGTCCTGCTGTTTTTCTTCTAAAGCCTGGAGCACCAAGAAACATCACACATTTTTCTCTGTGAGGTAGACATTACACAACATCTTCCTTTAGGGATCCCAACAGTTTTTCCTTCACATAAACATGTATGTATGTATGTATGTATGTATGTATGTATGTAGTTTTTAAAGAATTTCATGCAAGAGTACTATATTTATAACATTTAATCCCTCTTTCTCTCCCTTCTGTCACCTGTATATCCTGCCCCATCTCAAATTCAAATTCAATAACTCTTTTTAAAAATAAATTCATATGTGTTTACATAGGTAACATATATGTGTATATATAGAGGGAGAGACATTATATATGTATAGATTTATATTGACTCTATTCAATGTTGGTCTTGTGTACATGTGTTTAGTGCTAACTACTTTGTAACTTTCAGGACGTTAATCCACAGCAGAGACCTGATTCTTCCTGTCAGTAACCTGTAACTCTTCATTTTAGGATAAGGCATATTGAGATTTCCCCCACTTGTGTTAATAGGACTGCTGGAGTTGCCATCATTCACATCTTATTTAGGACACTAAAAAATACCTCAT
This sequence comes from Apodemus sylvaticus, assembly GCF_947179515.1. NCBI lineage: Eukaryota > Metazoa > Chordata > Mammalia > Rodentia > Muridae > Apodemus > Apodemus sylvaticus. The sequence continues at coordinate 56,984,475 of NC_067492.1, read as the reverse complement.
ATGGTGTCTGCATACTTTCCTTCCATGCATATGGAAGCTCACATATTTTGTGAGCTTTGAATGTGCCTTGCTCAGAGATGACTTTTGAGTCTTTAGATTTAATACCTAAAGCAATGGAAACAGGGAGACAGATCAGCTCTAGTAGTTTCTCAATTTATCTCCATCCCTTATCTTTCAACCTAATCATTCATTCATCCATCCTTCCATATACCTGCTATAAAATGTTATATTATTTACTATGTGCTTGGCACATAACAGATGTTTTAAAACACATGTTGTTATGATAAATACTATAATTCATCTGATAACTTTGCCCAATCTGTAATAGGTTTTTGTTGTTTTGATAATCTCAGCTTATAATGTCTTCTTGTATTTAATTTCTATTTTTCCTAGCCTAGTCTCTAATTTCAGACCTTATCTCACTTCTGATATCTATAAATTATTATTATTTCTTATAACTTTAGGAGAATTCTGTTTCTCTGCCCTGCAACAAATTTGAAGAGAAATTATAATAAGTGCACCTGCCTTTCTCACCTTCATCCATTCATCTTCTCTGTAGTCCAATAAAAAGTTTAGGAGAGAAACTCTACTTTTAAAAAGCCCAGCTTTATAACATAGAAAGTCATTCCCTACCTGTCGTGAGTACTATAATGATAATGACTTGAAGTGGTATAGGAACATTCTTGAACATAGCAAACAATAGGAATTTGAAGCTAGCATCTACTCCATTATTCTAGATACTTCGTCGATGTCCTAATCCCAAGTTCACTCAATGAGGGTGTGTTTCTCTTCTGTTTCTTATCTGTAGCTATTTTGTACTGGCATAGTGCCTTTACTCCCCACCCCCAGAAGCTTTGTGAACTTCAGAGATCAGAATGGGCATGTGTCTTAGGTTTCTATAGCATATACTGCTAGAACCATCCTTCATAAATGTGAAGACTACTGATCTTTCTCCAGATTCCTGGGAGTAAGAAGCACCAGGGACAAACTCTACATTATCACAGACTTTCACAGTAGAGGGGGTACATGTCCTGGGCCTGACACAGCACCAGTGACTCACACTCTCTGACACTCTTGCATGATGTGTTTCGTTTCTGTTCTATCTGTTTCACCTCCCTTCTCTTACCCATTGCTTCCTACTCAAGTGATGAATTACTTTTATGGATCATTTCAACCTTCCTGTCTCTTGTCTTCAGGTTTCTCCATTGTGGAGAATTTCTGCTTCTTTCATACCATACTTTTTCACCCCCTTTTCACTCTTCTTGGACTGAAAAATCTAATTTATTCATCAAATCTCAACTTTGACTCTTGCTAGAAACCTGCCTCTAGTCCCCAAAGACTGACATGCATACCTAGATGTCCTGCTTTGTTCAAAGCAACACCCAGAACATTCTCTAGTCATTCATAATCAATTCATCATCATCATCATCATCATCATCATCATCATCATCATCATCATCATCACTTATTGGACTCTCATGTTGATTTTAATTTCCATGAAACTGGAAGCCACCCTAACTTATATTTCCATTACTTTTTTTAAAAGCATGGGAAAGTTTTATGCAATAAGTGGGTGAATTAATAAGATACTTCAAATAAATATGTCCAAGGCTCATGCTGGCCACCTAGTCCAATTCAGACCCAAATCAGCAACTAGCTTTGCAGACCCACTGCCAGGGAAGTACTTTTTAATCCAGGCAGAGGGCACATTTCAGCCTCTGCACAGCCATTCATCCAGGAAGACACAACGTGCAGGGGCAGCATAACCATCTAACAAAGGGGATCTGCAGCAGCAGGTGAGGGCCACAACAGTGACTGCTGCTTAGATGTAGCTCCACTGTGAGAGGAGAGAGAGAGAAAAACAGACCTCATCTCTACAAGGGGTTTATACTTCAAAACATTAAATTTTAGGGAATTAAGAAATCTAGTCAACTTGGTTCATGAAGGGAGAAGCTGTGAACTCCAAGGTATGGATGACAATGGAAGTATCTTGAAGGAAATCCTAATTGGAACACTGCCAATTACAGTTCCTCTGAAAAGGAAAAGGAAATGACCAGGAAGCATCTGCTATGAATCCATGGAGGACTGCACAAGGATGCAGAGTGCATGTACAAGAAATTCTTATCTGCACAAAGCCTGCTTGTTCTCCATGGGGCAAAAGTTTTTGGGGGTTGGACCCTGGCAACAGTAAAACAATGTCAAAGAGTTATGTTAGCCATTGGGGCAAAATAGGAGAGGTCAAAGTTTAGTAGGCATGGAAAAGAATGGGAGCAAAGCTCTCTGCTCAGTCAAGAACAGAACTAAATAATGCAGGTACCTGAAAGCTAGTCCTGCTGGCCCAACCTCTGATGTCAACTTCCCAAGGTCTTTAGGTCCTATAGACATACAAAAATACTGTAGATACCTTGCATGAAGACTCAGTTTTCTTGGCAACTAAGTCCAAAATGTCTTTTATTATTTGAAATTCACTCTAGCGAAAACCAGAATAAGTCAGGTTCTTTCTCTATTCCGTAGAGTCTAGACCCACAGGCTTTCAAGCTGTGACCAGATGCAAGTACACCTTACTACTACAAGTTGAAGAGATTGTAGAAGCCTCATAACATTGGTTTCTTCTGACTGTAACCCAGGGCCTGACAGGTGGCTCAGCCCTTATTTCTAATAAGTTTCAGAAAAGAAATTCAGATATGGCCAGAGGAAATGCTCATATATCCTATGTATAACCTTAGAATTGTTCCACTGGATGACTCCAAGGTCCAACTTCCTACAAATCATAGGGATTTAAAGAAATGAGAACCACACAAGATATAAACAGTCTTGGATAGCAGACAGCTCATAATTCCCAGAAAGTACAGGAAATACACAGAAAGGAAACATTGTCCGTAATTTGAGTCCTGAAGTATTTGAAAATTTATCTACATCATAGAGGTAGATTTTCAAAGGTGAACAGGAGCTAGAGCAGACCTCTGAAAATATAGGAAATGTAAGATAATTCTATAAACTTCATGAAAAAAAAAAAACAATCTGACTCTGGTATCCAGAAACATGGACATAGTTCATTTCATCAATGGTGCAGTCATTTCTAAAAATGTCCCAATATTTTGATGCTATATAACAAAGCAACCCTAAATGTAGTAGCCTAAAACAAAGAGCATCAGGTCATCAGTATGGAATTTAGATAGGGTTCACCTGCATGATCTTTCATCATCTCACATCAACTAGAGTCAGCTTGGACGCAGAGAATAAGTTGGTTTGTTCATGTATCTAGCGCCTGAATGAAGATTGCTGGAAGCAAGTGTTAGCTTGGTACTGCCCTTCATATTTAGTCTGAAACACTCCGTGTATTCTTTGTTGAAAAAATGTTTAATTTATCACATAGCTCTTAGAGAGCTATGCAATGCATCAAGAGATAGATTGTGCATGGCCTTGAATTAGAAATCCTAAATGTGATTCACAAATTCTATCCGTCCAGTAAATGGCTAAGAAGAGTAAAAGGTTAAACCAGACTCTTCTTCTTTGACATCTATTTCTAATAAAATACCTACAGTGTTCTTTTTTTACTTTTAAAAAATTACTTATTTATTTTTTATACTCTATATTTTATTCCCTCCACCCCTGTCCACCCTCTGACTGTTCCACATTCCATACCTCCTTCTCATATCCTGTCTCCACATGGATGTCACACCCCCCCCATCCCACCTGACCTCTAAACTTCCTGGGGTCTCCAATCTCTTGAGGGTTAGATGCATCATCTCTGAATGAACACACACCCAGAAGTGCTCTACTGTATGTGTGTTGGAGGCCTTATATCAGCTGCTGTATGCTGCCTGTTTGGTGATCCAGTGTTGGAGAGATCTCAGGGGTCCAGGTTAATTGAGACAGCTAGTCCTCTTACAGGATTGCCCTTCTCAGCTTCCTTCAGGCTTCCCTATTTCAACAACAGGGGTCAAATGTTTCTGTCCATTGGTTGGGTGCAAATAACGGCATATGACTCTTTCAGCTGCTTGATGGGACTTCTAGAGTGCAGTCATGCTAGGTCCCTTTTTGTAAGCATTCCATAGCCTCAGTAATAGTGTCAGGCCTTGGGACCTCCCATTGAGCTGGATCCCACTTTGGGCCTCTCGCTGGACCTTCTTTTCCTCGGGTTTCTCTCTATTTCCATTCCTCGAATTCCTTCAGATGGGAACAATTATGGGTCAGAATTGTGACTGTGGCATGTCTCACCTTCCTCATTTGATGTCCTGTCTTCCTCCTGGAGGTGGGTTCTATAAGTTCCCTCTCCCTACTGTCAAGCATTTCATCTATGGTCCCTCTCTTTGGACTCCTGAGAGTCTCTCATCTCCCAGGTCTCTGGTGCATTCTGGAGGGTTCCTGCAACTGCCTATCTCCTGAGTTTACCTGTTTCCCTGCTATCTGCTGACCCTCAGGGCTTCAGTCCTTTTCCCTCACCCAACACTAGATCAGGTTCCCCTCTCCCCTCCACTCCCTTTCCCCTTCATCCACTTTCCCTCCCAAGTCCCTTCCTTCCTCCCCACTTGTGATTGCTTTGTTCTCCCTCCCAAGTGGTACTGAGGCATCCTCACTTGGGCACTTCAGCTTGTAGACCTTTTTGAGTTCTCTGGACTGTATATTGGGTACTCTGTACTTTCTGGGTTTTTGGCTAACACCCACTTATTAGTGAATACATACCATGCATTTCCTTTTCTGTTTCAGTTACCTCACTCAAGATGATCTTTTCTAGTTTCATCTATTTGCCTGCAAAACTCAGGATGTCCTCATTCTTAATGGCTGACTAGTGTTCCATACCACATTTTCAGTATCCATTCTTCTGTTGTGGGACATCTGTGTTGTTTCCAGCTGCTGGCTATAAGAAATAAGGCTGCTATGAATATAGTAGAACATGTGCCCCGCCCCGAGATTCCACCTTACACCAATCAGAATGGCTAAGATCAAAACCTCAGGTGACAACACATGTTGGAGATGATGTGTAGAAAGAGGAACACTTCTCCATTGCTGATGGGATTGCAAACTGGTACAACCACTCTGGAAATCAGACTGGAGGTTCCTCAGAAAATTAGAAATAGATAGATCTACCTGAAGACCCTATAGTGTTTTTATCCTGTGCCACATCTTTGCTAATTATATTGGGGATGTAAATGTGAGTGATCAGGGTCCTAACTGAAAGCAGTCATGGTTTATGTGTTGAGATAGACTAAATGACCAAAGAAACTAAATGACACAAGAACAAAAGAAAAAGGTAGCTCATCTTAGTTATTGGTAAACTGAGGACAAGGGCTAAATCTACCCCATTATCTGGTTTTACAAAAAAAATTTGTTGGCAGTAGGCTAAAGGCACTCATTTACATTTTGTCAAGTTTGTTTTATATGCAATAATAGTGCTGAATAGTTTAAACGAGGCCATGTGACCTGCAAAAGACAAAAAAAAAATTTTTTTCTGTTAAGGACCATAAAGCACTGTGCTATAGAAAATATTTAATCTCAGTTGGGGACTTTGATCATTCAATTCAAAAAAGACTTACAACCTTTATATTTATAATAAATCTTACTAATTTATAATAAGCAGTAGAGCTGGGAAGATCTCAAGATTCTCATCCCATGGCATTTTTTCCTCTTTCCAACTTCCTTTCCCTCCTTTTGGTCTTCTCAGACCTCAAGCCCAGGAACCAAAGAAGAACCCTGCCTATTTCTCTTCTTCCCAGCTGTTAGCTGTAGGCATTTTTATTTACCAATCAATAATAACTTGGGGGTTAAGGTTATACAGTGTCACTTGGGTATAAGAAGACTCTGTCATCCCTAGGGGTAACCAGGCCTTTGGAGGAGGCAATATTTAACATTTCTTTCTTGCTTTCTTTTTTCTTTTCTTTTTTAAATTTTTTATATTCTTTGTTTACATTCCAAATGCTTTCCACTTTCCCTGTTCCCCTTTCCCCATAAGTCCCATAAGCTCTCTTCCCTCAGCCCATTCGCTAATCATCCCCCCTCCCATTTCTCTGTTCTGGTACTCCCCTACAATGCTGGATCAAGCCTTTCTAGGACCTGGGACCTCTCCTTTCTTCTTCGTGGGAATCATTTGATATGTTAATTGTGTGTTGAGTATTCAGAGCTTCTTTGCTAATTATTATCCACTTATCAGTGATTGCATTCCATGTGAATTCTTTTGTGATTGGGTTACCCCACTTAGGATGATATTTTCCAGTTCCAAATATTTGCCTAAAAATTTCATGAATTCATTGTTTTTAATTGGTGAGTAGTATTCCATTGTGTAAATATACCACATTTTCTGTATCCATTCCTCCATTGAGGAACATCTGTGTTCTTTCCAGCTTCTGACTATTATGAATAAGACTGCATGTGTCCTTATTGCATGCCGGGGAATCCCCTGGGTATATGCCCAGGAGTGGTATAACAGGGTCCTCTGGAAGTGTCATACCCAGTTTTCTGAGAAACCACTAGGCTGATTTCCAGAGTGGTTGCAATCCCACTAGCAGTGTAGGAGTGTTCCTCTTTCTCCACATCCTCACCAACACCTGCTGTCTCCTGAGTTTTTAATCTTAGCCATTCTGACAGGTGTGAGGTGAAATCTCAGGATTGTTTTTATTTGCATTTCCCTAATGACTAATGATGTTGAACATTTCTTAGGGTGCTTCTTAGCCATTTGAAATTCTTCAGGTGAAAATTCTTTGTTTAGCTCTATACCCCATTTTTTAATAAGGTTATTTGTCTCTCTGAAGTCTAACTTCTTGAGTTCTTTGTATATATTGGATATTAGTCCTCTGTTGGATGTAGGGTTGGTGAAGATCTTTTCCCAGTTTGTTGGTTGCTGTTTTGTCCTTTTGACAGTGTCCTTTGCCTTACAGAAATTTTGTAATTTTGTGATCTTAGAGTATAAGCTATTGGTATTCTGTTCAGGAACTTTTCCCCTGTACCCATGTCCTCATGGGTCTTCCCCAGTTTCTTTTCTATTAGTTTCAGTGTGTCTGGCTTTATGTGGAGGTCATTGATCCACTTGGAGTTGAGCTTAGTACAAGGAGATAAGAATGGATCAACTTGCATTCTTTTGGACCAGCTTTTGGTCCTCCAGTTGGACCAGCACCATTTGTTGAAAAGGCTATCTTTTTTCCATTGGATGCTTTATCTATTTTGTCGAAGATGAAGTGACCATAGGTGTGTGGGTTCATTTCTGGGTCTTCAATTCTATTCCATTGATCTATCTGCCTGTCACTGTACCAATACCATGCAGGCTTTAACACTATTGCTCTGTAGTACTGCTTGAGGTAAGGGATACTCATTCCCCCAGTAGTTCTTTTACTGTTGAGAATAGTTTTAGCTATCCTGGGATTTTTGTTATTCCAGATGAATTTGAGAATTGCTCTTTCTTTTTTTAAAATTTATTTTCTAAATTCTTTGTTTACATTCCAAATTGTTTCCCCTTTCCTGATTCCCCCCTCCCCATATGTCCCATAGGCCCTCTTCTCTCCACCATTTCACTCTTTCCACCCCAGTGAAAACAAAAGCAAAAACAAAAAAAGAGAGAGAGAATTGCTCTCTCTAACTCTATGAAGAACTGAGTTGGGATTTTGATGGGGATTGCATTGAATCTGTGTATTGCTTTTGGCAACATGGCCAATTTTACTATATTAATTCTGCCAATCCACAAGCATGGAAGATATTTCCATTTTCTGAGGTCTTCTTCAATTTCCTTCTTCAGAGACCTGAAGCTCTTGTCATACAGATCTTTCACTTGTTTGGTTAGAGTCACACCAAGATACATTATGTTGTTTGTGGCTATTGTGAAAGGTGTCATTTCTCTAATTTCGGCATTGCAGTTATTTGAGTACATAGAGGTGAATTACAAAAATCATGCTTTCAATTATCTGATAATTGCTCAGGATTTCTTTGATTTTAAAATTACTTACATTATTTTATTTATATGAGTATTTTGACACCAAGTATGTCTATGCACCATGACCGTGAAATGTCTGCAGCTGTTAGAAGATGACAATATATACCTTAGAACTGGAGATACAAAAGGTTGTGGGTCACTGTCTGGGTGCTGTGAATCCAACATGGATCCTACAGAAGATCAGCCAGTGATTAATATACCTAAGCTATCTTTCCAGCACTCGGGGCTTCTTTTTAGCATATTTGCAGACTGACACTTATCCCTCATTTAATTGCTTTCCTACCTTGTTTGTATTCCTCTTTCATTATTACATGAATTTTTACCTTCTTTGTACTATGTATATTTCACATTATTTGCATTACATAAAGTTGTATCTGTCTAAATTATTTGATATTTATATTTTCTACTAGATCTCTTTTTACAAAGAAAAGGTCAAGTAGAAGCTGATACAGAATGCAAAACACTAAGCAGAAGTGTGAAAACGGAACAAAGCTGAGGACAAGCATGTGTTCAAGTTTATGAATATTATTCACTTCTATTGCATAAGTAACCTTATAATTTGGTATTAAAATGCCATCTTATAAATGCAAAAGTCTCAGGCTGTGAAAAATAAAATAATTTGCTCAAGCAAGGATAGGCAGTTAAGTGGCAAATCAAAACTTAATTACAGATATGCCATTTTGCTTCTCTTCTGAGGTTCTATTAATTTTTGGTTCTTCTATCAACTCTGTGGATTTTTTATACTGTTCCTATATCTCTTTAACTGTCTGGGTATTTTTTAAAGCATATTTAAGTTATAAGCATCTTCTCCGGTCTATGCTAGCTCCATACATGTCAAAAACTGGGGAACACATAATGTTGGGAAGCTTCCAGAGACAGCTATATCTCACTGGAACTTGGTTACCATGTTTACAGAACAGAGCTGTTCCATTATTATCCATGCTTCTTGGGGTGTAACTTTGACTCATACCATGTCTGACAGCTCTCACAGACACCACTTTATTATGAAATTGCTGCCTTTTTATTGCAAGCAGCCCTTGAGATGTGAGGTATTTTCCTCTTCTCTGAAATACGATGACAATGTACTTGGTAATGTGGGCTTTGCCCTGTAGGAAGGGCTTATACACTGAACTTCTCCAACATTTTCCTACATTTTTGAGATGGATTTCACATACTATGCTTGCAATGTTAATTTGGATGCCACACTTTCTTATATGAGTCTAGAGTACCTGGCACTAATTATTTTCGGTTTGTCTTACTAACTTGATCCTTGTAATTTTTCCAAGCAGATGAAAATAAATTAATGTTTTTATTTTTGTTTGTTTCAAATATGTATTGTTCTATCAATTTTGTTTTACTATATTTTACTTGAGGTTTTGGTACTTTTAAGATTTTTAACCATGTGGTTAAAATTATAAGCTTCAGTATTTCTACTGTCCTGGAATTATAAATATAAATATTTACTTTAAACAAATCTACAACTTAGTTTTTTAATACTAAAATGATAATAAAATGTCTTCCATGCAGCTTACTCTTCAAGAAAAATATATGTGTATTTTAAAATCTTTTTAAAACTTGCATAAAAATACTTTAAATGATTTTATATTTCAAGAATGTTTAGGTTCACCCTTCAAAAACCTTTGCAATTCTTCCTTTGTCTTTTTTATGAGCCTAATGTACATTATATTTGAAGCATAGCCTAAATGAAGTTATTTTCATGTTCAATATTATTGCTTTTTTGTTTAAAATGTATTTGTTTCATTTGTTTGTCCTTGTTTTTAAAAGGACATACATGTATATATATGTATATATATATACATATTTATAGTATGTATATGTAATAGTTCAACAAATATATTCTTTTATACTTTAAATGTATTATTTTGCAGTCTTCTTGTTCTACTTAATGGAAAGGAAGATTGTCATCAATTTATACACCTCTCAACAATAATAAGCAGTTTAATTTTCTAGGATTTATTCCTGCAACTATTGAGAAAATGCTTAGCAGTTTAAAATCTCAGAAGATGATCATTCAAAACAGTGGTTCCCCTTTTTCCAGTCTTTCTTCTGTTACCTTATGGACATCAATTGATTGTTAGACACTAGCATTAATCATTTTTGATGCTGTGATAATAATCTGGAGGACAACTTAAAAGAAGAATGGCTTGTTTGGACTCATTTCTATGCCTCGGTGAGACAGAACATAGTGATGAAAAGTGTAGTAGAATGAGCTGCTTGCTTCCTTCCTAGCAGCCAAAAAATAGGCAGCACTTCAGAGGGAAAGCGGTGGAGAAAAGATATATTTCTTCAAAGACATACAGCAACCTACTTCCCGCAGCCCTGGCCCACCATTTAACATTTCAACCACCTCTCAATAGTATACCATTTTAAGCTCATCAATGGCATGCCATTTTAAGCCCATCAATGAATAAATCCATTTCTCAAGGAAGAGCCTTCAGCATCCAAATCTCAATTTCTGAATGCTTCCTACATTGGCATCCAAGCCATCAAGTTTTTGTTGGAAGACAGGATGATCAAACCACAACATTACTTTACACAGTCCTTTATGATCGTTGATGTCTTGTTTGTAGTCTCCTCCGGATTTTTGAGCTCTATTTTTGTAATTAATGAAACATATCTTACAGATCACCAAGACTCATACATCTATATAACCTGTTATTTAAATATTCATGGTTTCTAGTGTTGATTAGAAATCTTATACTTGGTTGCTTTTCAAATATTTCTTGCATTTGGTTTTTTTTTTCAAATTGTCAATATCTGTTTTTCTTCCTTTAGTATATTCTTTTACCAACTCTGTATTCTGTTATGGTAACTCTAACACTGATCATCACTCACTCAGAATCTAATTTGGGTCTGGAGTTGTGATTCAATAGCAGGGCATTTATAGCATGCCAGAGCACCTTTGTTTAATCCTAGTGCTTGGCAGATACTGCATTCTAATTTTGCCATCTAGGCTTATGTTTTTATTCTTGTTTTTGATCTTAGTTTTATCACAGTTACCTGTTTCTATGTGGTATGAAATGTGTTATTGTGAGTGTGTACCTTTCCACTATTGTCCCCCATATACCTGAGTATTCCTCAAAAGAGGATTTTATTACATTCTGTACAGCACTGGAATGCTTTCAATTACATTTTTTGGTTTGGAATTTTTCTAGATTATTCATCCTGTGTGAATTTTTGGTCCAGATGGGTTTCTAGGAGAGATTCCTGTGAAAGTTTTAATCTGTTTTGCCCAGAGATAAGTAAGCATCCGCCCTTGCTTTCTGGAGATCAAGTTTACAATTCTATATTTTTGTCCTGAATATTTTATGTACCTGATCTAACTTTCCTTTCATGTCTTGGGCTTTGTCTGCATTTTAATGTGAAGATGGACTGTAAGCCACCAGAAATTAGCAGATACTCCAAGGGAAAAATGCTATTTTCTTCTAAAGCATTTTTTAAAAATAATTTCTTGCTCCTAGAAAATTTCTTATTCTTTTAACTCTATTCTGAGTTTTTATGAAATTTCTACTAAGAATGTATCAGTAATTGTCAACTTTGCCTTGAAATAGAAATTAAGAATTATTTTTCTAACCTGAGTCACTAATTAGAAAGTGTCCAGGACCTTGTTTTAAGTAGGCTATTTGCCTCAGTTTCCAAAGGTAGGTAGCTATCAAAATCCAAATCAACTCCCACAGCTGACACTCTGTTAAATCTTGATTCAACTCTAATCAGGATCTCATCGCAACCTCATCACCAAATTCACTCTTTGTAGACCCTTGAGGCTATCCCTCATTGCTGGTAAATAGATATATTTATCTTTGCTCTTATGACCGTTTCCAACTATTCCCTCTGGGAAATTATAGGGCATCCCAATCAAGAGAAAAGTCTTCCAGCCCCTGAATTTTCTTGTTTTTTTATATAGCTTCAATGATAAGGCTGACATAATCACTGTGATGATTAATTGTCAACCTGATAAAATCTAGAGTCACCTTGAAGATGGAACTTTGATGGGTTGTTTTGAAGTGTAAAGAATGGCTGCTCACTGTGGACATCATTATTCCCTAGGTAGGGGATCCTGAAGTATAGCAGAGGGAAGAAATGGAGCTGAGTACTAGTATGAACTCATTTAGTACTCTCTTTTTGAGCTGTGGATATAGGGTGAATAGCTCCTTCAGTCTCTTGGTGCTGTGATTGCTCTGATTTGAATGACTATACCATGAAACAGCTAAAATAAACCCTTTCTTCTTAAGATAAGTTGATGTAGTTTATCATAGCAACAGGAAAAAAGAAAATCTAAGACAATTTTCATGTTCACATATTGGATTTCCTATGAGATTTCAATTAGTCCATGGAAAGCTGTCATAATATTCCCTCAGCATATTTTATGGGTTGGCTACTATTAACAGTGGGTACATGTGACAAAAGAGTTTGCATGCTTAAGGCTGGGTGGACATAGCACTTCCCCCAGGTCCATGCTCATTTTATGATACTATGAGTCTACCCAATGCTTTAAGACAGACACCATGTGAGTTTTAGGACAAGACAGATCTATTTTGTTAAATAGAAATGGAAGGTAGAGACTTAGTTGCTAAGTAATAAGGCAGAGTTCCACTTCAAATAACAAGAGAGATAAGAATTGGTCTCCAACTTTATGGTAAGATGGATCCACTGGTAGTATTAATAGAATCAAAAATTAAATTAGAGGAGAAGTGGGAACATTCTAATGCAACACAAGTACACTTGTATCCTTGGCAGAGTCCACAATAGTCCCTCATTTACTGTAGTTCAGTGACTACTTGCCAATCAAAAATTAAAACTAATTTATAACTTTTATTTTATCCTCTATAGCAGGGACATATTTTTCATATTCAGATACTTAAGACTAAGCAGAACACAGGAACAATTATAAAACCTACCCAGAGGAAATAATCTGTTGCTTGGTTTTCTCAATATCTATCATGTAGGGAATCTAAATCAAGACATGTTGAACACTATATCCAGTTGGGAGTCAATCTCTTACTATTACACCAGGAGGCATTAGAGAAGAACAATTTTTAGGCTTGAATTATTTGTAAGTTGGAATCAGTAGTGCTTTAGAGAAATAGTTACAAGAGAAACTAAAAGTTTCTCTGAAGAAAGAAATGGACAATGAGACAGCTGAGCCACAGATGTGGTTAATAGTCAACAGGGGAAGGGAATTGAGCAGTTGCTCTACTAGAAGTGATCAAATTGTAAACACACCATGAGTAAGTAACTCACTGAGGTTAGTTTTCAAAGATACCTTGTTCATCAACTGGTCCAAGTATTTAGACAGATACCATAGGACACCTTCAAGCTATTTCCTTGGTACCTACTCAAAGAAACACAGATCTTAGAGTCAAGCATCAGGGTTTCAATTTTAGTTTAGTCTGGCTTAGGGAATGTAACTGCTATGCTGCTTAGTTTTTGTCAACTTAATAACAACTAGAGTCATCAGGGAAAAGGGAATCTCAATTAAGAAATGCCCTTCATCAGATTTGCCTTAAGCATGTCTATGGGGCACTGGCTTGATTAATGACTGATGTGGAAGGACACGGCTCATCCAACAGGTAGTCCAAGGTTGCATAAGAAACTGTATGTCCAACCCATGGAAAAACAAGCCAATAAATAACATTCTTCCATGACATCTGCTTCAGTTCCCACCTCTAGGTTCTACCTTAGGTACCTTCCTTGGCTTTCTCCAGTGATGGACTATAAGCTTTTGGTCATGCTGTTTATCACAGCTACAGAAATACATCTAGAATAATTGGATGAGCTACAGACTCTAATCTTGCCATCTATAAAATGATATAAAATATCTATAAAACTATGCATATAAAGTAATTAGCAGAGTGCCTGCTGCATAGGAACTACGATGTTGTGAGTGCTGTTATCTTTGGTATTATGTCTATCTCATTATCAGCATATGCCTTTCTAACCAGGCTATAAAGAGAAAACCAAGGGGGACTGTTAGAAATTTCACCCTTTTTGAATGAAAAGAAGAATTCTGTGAAAAATATATCCTAATCCTTCTGAGAGCAAAGATGAAAAAGAGTTGCAGTGTGTACCCTTTAAATCTTGTAAACAGTAGTATAATGTACATCCTGTTCTCTAGAATTAAGAACTTTTCTTATATAATTTTAAGCAGAAAGAACTAACTGTGGCAGACATAAGTTATTCCTTATTAGACAATTCCTTCCTATCTTCTGAGAAAATTCCTCTCACAATACAAGCAGTTTCTTGACTCCTTTGAAGCTATGACAAGAATAGAGAAATGATTCACACCAATGGGAATAGATAATTTCAATTTTCAATAGATAAGCATGTATGATTATCATGTATCACATCTATCTGGTTCATAGCTCTGACATGCTTGCCAAGCATGCATCTATACTGGTAAGTAGCTTCATTGTGATGGTTTTAATGCTCTTTACCTCCAAGACTTTCATAAACTCATCAGGAATTAAATAACCAAAGTTACATGACAATGGTATTCGGAGGATAAAAAGTTGATCCTACTATTTAAAGGTCCAGGTTTTAGGGTTACTAAGATCATTAAAGTGGATCCTTCTGACTCAGTTCTGGTGATCTTTATAGGAAAAGTGACACAGATCAGAAAGACACAGGTACATGTTATTTTCTCTCCCTTGTCATTTGCTGTCTTGGAACTCTAGAAACAGGAAGTCCATCACTATCATAACAGAGTCTGTGCAAGTACCATGCCTTTAATCCTTTCAAAATGTGAGCTAAAAGTGGGCCCTTTAAAAAATCATGTTTGTTAATGTACCTTAAAGATTTTATTATGGTAATGAAAGGCGTGCTAATATAGTCTGTGAATGCTTGGAATATTGTAATTTCTGAATTGAAGGCCCAAGCATTCTTTCAGACAAATCTTGCTATATTGCTCAGACTGGCCTGGAATTTGAAAGCCTCCCACTTTGGTTACCTAAGCAAATAAATCACATGTTAATGTTACCAAACTTGATCTGGGATCTAATTTAGAAGTTAATTATTCATTCCTATCAAGTAAAGTTAAGTCAGATCTTTGTTGTTTGGCTTTGTTGTTTGACTCCCTAGTTTTGACATTCTTTTTAAAAGATAATTTCATTCTAATATCTACTGACATTACAGCATTTTGTAGCTACTGTGGGACAAGGTGATAGCTTCAGGAAACAAACCATGTCTTGAGGTGCCAAGAAGAATAGAGGGGAAGCCAAGAGCAAAGGAAGGACTTCAGTTCTGGGTCTGTCTGGTCTGGCTACTTTTGCCTGTGAAAGTGAGTTTGGTTTTGGTGTCACGGTTCTTACAAGGGACTCTAAGTAGGGATGTCAGGGAGCATAATTGGGTAGCCTTTGGCAACAGTATCAGACAAGTACTAGTGTCCTCCTCTAGATGCACTTACTACAAGCTATCATGGAACACCTGGAAAATGAGCCCATGAAAAATGATGCACATCAGCAGCATGGTGCATCATTTGCAGAGTGAGGGAGTATAAGGGCACAACACAGAAGCTCTCTGAATGACATGCAGGCAGCTCAGCAGGTCAGAGACTCTCCTCCAGTAGCTCTGCTAGGCAGTCTCTCCCTGCTGCAGGTTTTACTGCTTCTATAGATGTGGGGCGGGGCCACTGTCAATCTTCTAAGTTTCAACATACTCAAACACAGGAAATGTGATTCCTTTGAGTCTCATCTTGTGACTGTCACTGCTCATTCCTAGAAGGAGTGTTTCCTTTCAGAGTACATTACTCCATAACAATGAGAGATGAGAGAAAATGACCCATCAAGCCTGTGCTGAGTTAGTTCAATGAAAGAAGGTAATAAGCAAGAATTTTTTAAAAAAATTCACAGAGTATATTGGACCCAGAAAGATTATGTTTAGTGGTCTTTGGTCCAAACCATAATTTAGAAATCTGCAAACATTTTATATTAAGGGCCTGAGATTTTTTGTTTGTTTGTTTTTTGTTTTTGTTTGTTTGTTTTGTTGGTATTGATTTCTTTTCTTCTTTTTCCTTTTTTTGTCAGATATTGGTCTCTCTTGTAAGCACTCAGCTCAGCCTCTACAGTGTGAAACCAGGCATGAACCATGTATAAATGAACTTACATAGCTCTTGTTGAAAAGAAGCAAAATAAACTTATTCTCAGTACTACCATTTTGTTTTCAGGAGAAACCAAATTCAAGGTCCTATGCCCTAGGGAAGCTGGTACTTCCTTATAGACAAAAGCTTTTGTTTTAAACAGTTGTCTAACTAGAGCTATCTCAGGGACAACTTCCCCATCTTGCTGGTGGGGTCAAGCCATTTCGTGTTCCCAGGTCTAGGAAAGGACATCCATCCCACTTCTCCAAAAATTTTAATTGTCTGTTACCTGGTAAAATATATAGAAATTGCTGCTATCTAAACCAAGGTGGATAAGTTATAAAAAATATATAACCAGTTGATTGTAATGACCTAATTAACTATATGCACCTGAACAATTCCTTTGTCCCCTTATTACTCTGAGATCCAGACCTAATGTCTAGGAGAATGAAGTAAGGACCTTGAAGCCATGTGCCCTGGATATGACTGTTTCCAATGGACACTCCCTTGTTTAATGCATAATGTCCTGTATGTTCTGGATTTAACAAAAATATTCATCTGGGGGTAATCTGCACAATAGCGGGCAGCAGGTTAGGAACACATCCCATGCCCCTCAAACTTGGTCTGTTTTATTTATTCTATTTCCATAGATTAAAATACTGCCTGTCAGAAGGTAAGCTGCCAAATATTTGTTGTAAACATGTTAAACTACTAGCTGCCATTTTTGTCACTGAGAAGAGATGAAGAGGCATTTTGAATCCCGAAGGATCTGGGATAAGAACAAAGCGTATGGTATGCATGGAGGGGAAGAAAGAAGGAAAGAAACCCTCTGACATCATGAGTAAGCAGAAAGGCTGCACTGCAAGGCAGATTCTCTAGCTTAAGACAGTTATGTTGATGCATCTAAGGGAAAAGAGGTGCATATAAAGGAGATGGCCAGTGTGCAGGCCAACACTGCCCCTTCCATGGAGGTGGAAACCTGGGGTAAAGTGATTCTATACCAAGGGTTGAGTTTCTTCTATGACCTCTGAAGAAAGACAGCCAGCTATGTTAAACACAGGAGTACAGGGAAGGTGCCTTGGGAAAGGGAGAGGTTGACTCAAGCAGAGAATAACATCAACACCAGACTATTGGTACCAGGGCCTCTGAAACCTGTGAGATTACATAGATGACAATGCAACACCTGTTGCCAAGAAAATGGCCAGCAGGAAGACCCCTAATTTCCCAGATAGGGCCTGGCAAGCTTTTTTCTGGGGACTAAGGTACTTGGCAGTTCGCAATAACCAGCCTCTCAGCTTATATATGAGATAGGACATCAACCCTTGGTTGTAACCCTTTAAAGTGGCTCTCACTCCCCTCCCCTTCAAGGATCTTGCAGCCATTTAGGAAACCCCTAGGCCTAGGGGTAAAGACGTACCCTTCCATAGTAAGTCCAGGACTTTCTGAGTAGCCTCTCGGAGGACTTGGTGATGACTTTGGCCTCTAGCTTGGCAGGATCTTTTTTGGTTATTGAATTGTTCTCTGGATGCTGGTATGAATAATTCAATAACACCCCCAATGGGTACTGTAATGTCTTTGAATGTTCCTCTAGGCACCCCATGGGATGTCTTCTGGAAAATTTCAAGTTTTGAAGCCAATGCCTGACTTGAAGGCAGCATAATTAATACTCCTCTGGAATAAGGTCTGGATACAGTACCAGCTAGATAATAGTTCCAAATGGCCACTTAATGGTACACTAGTTCCAATTATTTTAAGGGATCTTAGTCCATACTGCCAGCAAACAGGTAAATGGAAAGAGGTTCCCTTATGTCCAAGCATTCATCTATCTTCACTCTAATCCCCCCTTGTGCTCCTCTTGCTCCACAACCCAACTTCTCTTAGCCATGAAACCTACACAACCTCTGCCAGATGGCGCTACAATGCTAGATCCAGCTAAGAAACTATCTCCTTTCCACTGCAGACCTGTTTCCATGCCACCAAAAATCCAAACTGCATTTTCAGTTTCTTCTTCTCACCAGTCCCCAGATACAACTGGCTTAATGTCTCCAGGCCTTTCCCCTTCTTCTGTGCCAATTGCAGGTTGTTCCAAACACCCTGCATTGGTGCCGAACATTATCCCTCCTGTCACAGGTTCTAAGGCTACAGTCAGAACCCCAAGTCCTTCTCCTCCTAGAACTCCCGACCCAGCACTGGTCCTTCCTCAAATTGAAGTGGCTGGTGTTGATGGTCTGGTCAGAGTACATGTTCCTTTCTCTCTGACTAAACTTTCTCAAGTAGAAAGCAGACTAGGTTCCTATATTTCTAACTCTTTCAGTTTTATTAAGGAGTTCCAGTACATCACTCAATCTTATAGTTTGACTTTCCATGACGTTCATATGATTCTTACTAATAATTTACTTCCTGATGAATGCAGGTGAGTTTGGCAAGAGGCAAGGACACATGCAGATAAAATTCCCCAAACAGACAGAACAGAGGGACATATTCAATTGGATCTGAGGCAGTGCCTGACCAGGATTCCTGATGGAATTACAATTTCAAAAATGGTATCTTATCGAGAAACAAGTTTATTACATGCCTTCTTTCTTATGTAAGGTAATAGAAAAGCAGACTTAAAGCCAGTAAATTTTGAAAAACTCTAAGACAAACAGGAAACCCATCTCAGTTTTTAGAATGCCTCACAAAGGCTTTATTACAATATATCAATCTGGACCCTGAAAACACAGAAGGCATGCAACTTCTGATGACCTACTTCTTTTCCTAGAGATACCCTGACATAAAAGTTAAACTTAGAAAGCTGGAGAGGGGACCTCTGACTTCACAGATGGAAGTTTTAGCACTGGAGTTCAAGATGTACCTTGGGTGAGATGAGAAAGCCTGCAAACAAACAAACAAACAACAACAACAAAAAAAAAAAACACATGCTGGCAAGGGATGTCCGACCAGCCCAAGCTACTGCCCCTTATTTCTGGTCTTCCAAGACTAAGAGACCACCAGGTCCTTGCTACAAATACGGTCTACAAGGTCACTGGGCAAAAGCTTGCCCTAACTTTTCAAGCCAAAGGGACCAAGCCCTAGGTGCCATCAAGAGGGACATTGGGCTGTTAACTGTCCTCATACAAAACAGAGGGACATCACTCCCAGATAACCCTCCAGATGATCTCCTAGGCTTGGTTACAGCTGACTGAGGAGGCCCAAGCTCCCTTGACCAGACCACTTGCCATCACCAGCAGTGCACCCCGGGTAGACATCGTGGTATCATCTCCTTCCTCTTGGACACTTACTCAGTCCTGACAGAGTTTTTGGGACAGAGTTTTCATTTTCCTATTGTCATGGTAGGAAGACAACCTTACTTCCCTCATGAGACACTACTATTTAGTTGCAATTTTAGGGGTGTACCTCTCACCCATTCCTTTTTGGTAGTGCCAACATATCCTGTCACCTTATTGGTAAGGAATCTTCTAATTTGATGGGGAATCTCTATTTCCTTTGCTACCCACATTCACCTAAACCCAAGCTTTCCAGCATTTCTTCTGCTCCTTTGTCTAGCCAGTCAACCTACTAAGATGTTATTTCTGATACCAGATTCTTAGGTAGATCTCTGATTCTGGGATGTCCAGAACCCTTCTGTTGCTAAACACTATTTTCCTGTTGTCATCCAGTTACTGGACTCTACCAGGTACATAATTCAAGCTCAATACCTTCTCTATATATTGCCTCAGGGGACATAAGCTGATCATTTCTGACCTCTTGAGAAAAATACTCCTTTGCCCCACCTCTTCCCCTTTATCACCCCTATCCTAGCAGTTAAGAAACCTAATGGTACCTATCTCCAGGTTCAAGACCTCAGGTGTGTTAATTCTGCAGTGGTCCTCCTCCATCCCCTTGTGGCTAAACCTTATACACTTTTTTCCATTATCCCCTTGGACATTTCCATTTTCTCAGTCCTATACCTCAAGGATGCATTTTTCTCTATCCCTCTGTACAGAGCCATAATGGGGTGTCATGCCACATGGTAGGAACTTGACATTGATCAAGGTGAACTTCATGTCCCAGCCTTTGTTGAGCAGGGATTCCTGTGCTATCCAGGATCCTGCTCCACTTAGGGTGGAGTGCTCAGTGTGAAGGTGAAGTTCATTGTTCCTCCAGGTTTATGAATTCCTGAATTAAGCAGGTGACCCACCCAGCTGCCTGAGCAGTGGAGCCAAGAACCACCAGACGACTTTCCCAGAACTCAACTTGTAGTCTGGGGCAAGGGGTTTTCCCAAGCTATATATTGACTAACATTTATTAAAGTTTCAGCCTCGACTGGCAACTGTTGCCCTGGCCCTTGCTCTTTTCGATGCTTCCTCATCCATCCCTCAGCTTCTCGTCCAGGAACCAGTTCACAATAGCTGCAGGCAGCAACAGAATGGCGCCAGAATGCAGGGCTGGGCAGGAGAGGATCTCCTGAGGTGACCCTGTCTTTGTGAAGCTTCGAAGAAAACAGAAAAAGATGGTATCCTGCATGGTAAGCAATTATAGGTGCAAAAGGAAAAGGACTAAGTGACGTAGTGTCGACCCAACACTGAACTCGCTTAGGGGCAGACAGTGGAAAATGAGGCAGGAAATTTATAGGCATTTGTCCAGAGTTTTTAAGAGCTGATTCAGGCAAAAAAAAGAAAAGGGTTTAAAAATAGGCATATGTCCGCAACCTCCAAGAGCTGCTTTAGGGAAGTTTGAAAAATGAGAGAGAAAGAGAGAAGGAAAATGGATGTAATTGTATAACAAGTGCACTTCCTTTTCTGTGTATCATTGTTTGTCCTCAGTGTGCACAGTGCATCTACATGCATGTTTGTGTCCTCTTCATGTCTTTGTTTGAATGAGTGTTTATTTTTTTCATGTTAAAAAGAAAAATTGGTAAGGATTTCATCTGCTGGTGATCTATCTTTTGATCTGGCAGCAGTTTGTACATGGGAGGCTGATTTAAAGACACGCAACATACTCAACCAAGAGTCAAACATGGCTGGGGGAAAAAAGGTCTCTTAAAGGGCCTGCAGCCTCAAGTCTAGGACAAGTGGGTTAATGGTTGTTTCTCCTAAAGAAAAATCTCTACAATTGTGGTTCTTGGTTCAAAGTGCTTTTTATTCTTTCAAAATTACAACTTAAAAAAAAGGGCAGATTAGAAGAAAAAATTTACATTTGAGTTAGTGCAAAGCTCAGAGCTTACTCAGTGTTTTTGTCTTGCATGCCCCACCTAGGGAGTGTTTGGCCAAAAGAACATTCTTGACAGACTTATCCAGGTATGTGTTCAAACTTATGAAAGGTTAATAAGGTTATGTAAGACTTATGAAGGCATTAAAATTTGGCCTGCCTACTTCATGCAAAATTATTATAGATTTAAAGGATTATTTTTTGTTTTACATTCTGATAATTATAAAAGCATTTGCTTCTATGAGATAACTTTAAAGAAACAATAAAGCAATTTCATTAGAAGGTTTTGTCCTCAAAGAATGGCTAATAGCCTTACCTTATGTGAGAAAAAAATGTTTTGTCTCTGCTTCAATACAAGAAGATAGGATCTTAAATGTTTCAATGTATGTTGTTCATAGAATTTTATTACAGGCCTTTGCTCTTAACTGTGGGCTTTTAAATTTTAAAGCAAATTATTTTCAAAGGTTGTTAGGATATATTAATTGGCTTAATCTTATATTAACCTCATCTTAAGCTTGCCACAGGAGGACTTAGACCTCTGTTTTCAAGGTAGATACAAATTAACTGGCAAAGGACAAATAACTTTACAGAGAGTAGAGAAGGCTACTAAAACCAGCTGTTTATGATACATGTTCACTGCCATTCCTTTCCAAAGGGAACATTAATGTAGAATCACCCCTTGTCATCTCCAAGTAAAGTTTCAACACCCTCCGATAAATATATTGCTGTGTTAATAAAGTGTTGCAATATAAAATTATAAAAATATATTAAAGAAAATGTTTTAAGAGCCTGATAAAATGTTTGTTCCTTGTTTCAAACAACAATCAAACTAGTTATTACAAAATATTGGTAGTTAACCTGTTACATGGCAAGCCTTTTTGGACAAAATTAATAATTGTTATCAAAAGATAATTTGTTGCGATTTTACTTTTATATTTAATCTTCTTACAAAAGAAAAAGAGAGGAGAAATTGTATCCCCATGCATATCTTTTAAATTATGCTTGTATATTTTTAAGAACATTTTAAAATTTTGATGCTAAAGAACTCCTTGCTTAAGGTATATGACATCCTGTAACTAGGCATACTAATGCCTGGGTAAAAGGAAAGAATTCACTTAATGACATATGCCATGATCCTGATTTAATATTGGGGAAGAAGGCATGTCTATGTTTTTGTCCAGAGAATGCTCCAGAAGCATGATAGCTGCCAGAGTGACTGGTGTGGCATGCTGAAGGTATGCCGACTATGGGCTTGCTGAGTGCCCAGACAATGGTAACATAAGAGCTATATTGTGTATATGTTCTTGACATAGTTTAATTGTCAAATGTCCAAGATTAGATAAATTGCCTTGCTTCAAGTTTTTAGATCTTGTGGAACAGAACATGGAGGCTGTTAAAATAGCTTAGAAAGATTAATCTAAAGAGTAGTTATAATGACTCTTCTCTCTCCTTTAATGTGATCAGCTGACTCAACCATAGACTGGTCTAGAACAAAATCCAATATTGGAGATTCCAATTATGAAGATGTCTAACACTCTTCTTCAGCCAGCTGAGTTAATTTAAAATATAGTCTCCACTTTTCCTAAGAAGTAACAGCTTATCTCTTGATACACAAAGCTACCTCCCCCATCCCAGAGTCCAGGCTTTGTGTCTTTTAAATTGCTAATTTGCAACTGAATTGGCTACCTCAGGGACTTCTGCAGACTAGTTAATCCTGTTCTACCTTTAACTCTTTACCTTGTTTGTTAAGCAGACTGCCTGTCCCCACCCAGGCTCACCTGAATTAAAGATACTTGCAGACCCCCTGGCTTTAAAACTTATACAAGTGGATCTCCTTTAGGAGCCACATAGAACTCAGATCTATGTGTGTTTACTGGCAAGCAGACATGGGCACCAGTGAGAGGTGCGAGGCAAAGCATCACATGGGGAGGACCATGATTTCTATCTCCGAATCCCCAGGAAGTACACTTAAATGCATAGGAATTAATGCAATTAATCAATTGCATAAAATAATAAGGGAGTCTGTTACCACTCCTCTGCAAAAGACGTCATACAATATTTAGGAGGAATTACGGACAGTGCTTTCCCTCCCTGGTTAAGGCCCACTATCTTATGATGGATGTTTATCCACTTGCTTTCTACCTCCTTATTTTCAAATTAATATAAAGGTAGGAAATATACAGAGCCATAACAGGGTGTCATGCCACTTGGTAGGACCTTGACGTTGATCAAGGTGAACTTCATCTCCCAGCCTTTGTTGAGCAGAAATTCCTGTGCTATCCAGGATCCTGCTCCACCTAGGGTAGAGTGCTCAGAGTGAAGGTGAAGTTCATTGTTCCTCCAGGTCTATGAGTTCCTGAATTAAGCAGGTGACCCACCCAGCTGCCTGAGCAGTGGAGCCAAGAACCACCAGATGACTTTTCTGGAACTCAGACGGGAGTCTGGAGGAGGGATTTTCCCAAACTATATATAGACTAGCATTTATTAAAATTTTGGCCTCGACTGGCAACTGTTGCCCTGGCCTTCATTCTTTTTGCCTCTTCCTTATTCATCCCTCAGCTTCTGTTCCGGGAACCAGTTCGCAATAGCTGCAGGCAGCAACATCCCTCTATATGCCTAGTCACAGAATATATTTGCCTTTATCTGGACAGATCTTGACACCCACTGTTCTACCCAACTTACCTGGACTACCTCAGGGATTCTGGGACAGCCCAAATCTATTTGGTCAGGCCCTGGCTTCTGACTTACTGTCTATGTCTCTCCCTAAATCTAAGATTATATTTTACATAGATGATGTCCTTCTCTGTAGCTCCTCTCTAGAAAATAGTTAAGCTGACACCTCTGATCTTCTAAATTTCCTCTCCAGTTGAGGCTACAGGGTCTCACCTTCTAAAGTCCAACTGTCCAACCCTCAGGTAACCAATTTAAGACTAACAATTACTCCAACCCACAAGGCTATTATGTTCGATAGAAAGAATCTGATTCAGTCTCTGTTTTTTCTACAAAGGAAGAGATTTTATCATTCCTAGGAATAGCTAGTTTTTTGCATTCCTGAGTTCCTTCATTTTCCCTCCTTTCTCAACCCTTATATGAAGCAACGTTAGGCCTCATCTACAAACCACTTCTCAAACTTGATGCCAAGCCCTTACAGAAGCTCCAACAGGTTCTCCTTGAGGCTCCAGCCTTACATCTCCCTGACCTGACTCATTCTTTTTCCATCTATGTAACTGAAAAGGAGGGATTTGCCCTTGGAGTCTTAGGTCATCAACTGGGACACTCTTTTGCACCTGTAGCATAGTTGTCAAAAAAATTAGATCTAACCATGAAGAGATGGACACTTTAGCAACTGCTGAACTCCTTATTTGAGAGTAATAAAAGCTAAACTTTGGGTCTCCTATAACTGTTTTCTCATAACTTATCACCACTCCTAACTTATAAAGGCATACAGATTCTACCTTCCTCCAGGGTTCTTTCTCTTCAGGTAGCACTAATAAAAGACCCCACACTCACCTTCCAATCATGCCTCCCTCTTAATATTTCCAATCTTCTTCCTTGACCAAACACTGACCACTCCCTATCTCCTGAACTGAAAGTTTAAAGGAACTATTACCTCATCATTCACTCATACAGGAGGGCACACTGCCTTAGGCTATCTATATCTGACATACAGATGGCAGCTCCTTCCTATATGAAGTGGCCAGAAGAGCTGACTATGCCATAGTGTCGGACAATGAGGTGGTGGAGACACAGGCCCTTTCTGCTCACACCACCAATCAACAGGTTGAACTAATAGCCCTTACCTGTGCATTTCAACTGGCACAGGAAAAATCCCTCAACAATCTACACAAATTCCAAATATGCTTTCCATATACTCCTGTCCCCTGCCACTATCTGGAAGGACCGTGGATTACATATCACAAAGGAGGATCAGTAATGCAAACCAAATTATGGTCTTGCTAAAGGCCTCCCATCTCCCCACACCTATTGAGATTGTCCACTGTAGATCCCATCAAGACAGATGACTATTGTCTCCAGGGGAAACAACCAAGCTGATGAGGCAGCTAGAGCTGTGGCCCTTAGGGGCCTGGACTTGTCTCATCCTCCCCATGACATTCTTACACTACAACCTATAGCTCCACCTTCACCCCTTGACACCTACCAAACTGTGTCCTATCTTCACCAACTCTTTCATCCTAACAGCCAAGCACTGTCTTAATTTGTTAAGACCCACCTACTACTGAGGACTTAAACTTCTTAAAATCTATCACTGCTTCTTGCAAAATCTGTCAGATGTCAAGGTATCATAGTTCCCCTTTTCTTACACATCAGGCTAGAGGTTCCCTTCCTGGAACTGACTGGCAACTTGACTTTACCCACATGCCCACTGTCAGATGTGCAAAGTACCTTCTGGTCTTGGTGGGCACCTTCTTGGGGCAGGTGGAGGCATTTCCCACAGCTAATAAATAATCAGACAGTCTCTGATCTCCTCCTCCAAGAGATCATTCCCTGCTTTGGTGTCCCAGCCTCCCTCCAGTCAGACAATGGTACTGAATTTACTTCCCAGATTTTCAAAATCTATGTAAGGCCCTAAACACCCCCATTTTACATTTCCTGCCATCCCTAATGCTCATGTAAGGTAGAAAGACCTCACTGTACTCTAAAAACGACTATTGTTAAGCTGTCACAAGAACTTCACTTTGATTGGGTAAAACTTCCACCTCTGGCTCTTCTCAGGCTATAAGCTCTCCCCAATAGACCTCTTCTCATCTCACCTTTTGAACTCATATACAGACATCCAGTCTTAACTCCTGGTTTTCACCTAAATGCTCTCCACTCCCAGACCATCTACTCACCCCATTACTTTCCCACCTCCATTCTCTCTTACAGAACTTTGCTGACTACCATCTACCATGGCCACAGACTGTCTCCTGCCCACTGCCTGTCAACATTGGTGAGTAAGGTCTTCTATCTCCTCCTTATGATCAGCCGCTACCCTTCTATACCAAATGGCAGGACCCTTTTAAGGTAATTCTTGTGACCCCTACAGCTGCTAAACTCGAGGGACAATCATTGGGTCTCACCTCAAACCTTTCATCCCTCCACGTAAAGATCATGCTTCTTCATACATGTCGACCCTAACAGGACCATGCTCTGTTAAGTGGACATCGAGACCACTTGTCTCTAATCCCAGAAAATGAGGCCCAATTCCTGCAGCCAAGCTCAACCTCACTGGATTAGACATGGGCTTCTCATCTTCCCCCTGCTGTTCATTTTCATCCAGGGAATCCCTTACATCTGGAGATTTGAGGTTCAATAAACCTTCCACAGATAACAATCTTTCCAAATAGGGTCAGAAAAATGCTCCATAGCTGGATGCCAAATAGCTATCATCCCTGTATCTGTTAACCCACCTAAATATTATTATCTCTATACTTGCTTTGTCTTTGACCAGAGAAAAGGTTATTGTAGAAAATGGCCAGACTAATATAGGGGCTGCCACTATTGGTCTTGTCAGATACATATGCTAGGATCACAGATCAATCATTTCTTCTATCAATATCGCAAGACACTTTTCTTCTACATACAAGACCCATGGGATTCTATGTGGGAGAAAGGAGTTGTCGTTACATTCTACTGTAAAACTCAGCCCAGTTTCCCAATTAGCACTATCCATATTAAGAGAAAATATGTCTCAATTGCCCAAACCCTAGATATCAGAAAAGTAAGGAAGATAATCAAACACTCCTCCAAGATCCTTACCTCTTTGACAGCACCCCTCATAAATGGCAGTAACCTTTCATTTCGCCTTTTGCTTCAGATCTTGAGCTCGGTGTACCAACTCCTTAATATCACCAGGCCAGGTTGCTTTAATGATTGCTGTTTATGTGTACCCCCTGGAATTGACTCACAATTGTCACTAACAGCCACTCAGGTGATATTGCCAAGTAACCTTACCTCACCATTTGTCAGATGCCCTGACTCCAATGTTGCTATGACTCCATACCCTCTTTCTATCCCCCTCTTTGGCATGGCAAACTGTTTTAAGACCTGCAGGACATGTTCTGTAGGAACACTAAGGTCCCTAGAGTGTAATAGAACCATAACCCTTGATATATCGTCTCGGCCACAATACCCTACAGTCCAGAACACATCAATTCTTTGTGGCACCCAGGTTTATCATCATCTGACTACCCACCAGTTGGTCAGGAATTTGCATGTTGGTACTCCTTTTCCCTGAACTGGTAGTAATCCTGAGGAATGTGCCCCTGCCAATCTCAGTTGTAGATATGATAGCTGCTCAACATAAGAGGGCAGTTCAGGTTGTGCCACTCTTAGTTGCTACAGGACTTGCCGTAGGTATTGGTACTGGAATTACTTGGATAATAACTTCCATGACCTAATATAAAACATTCACTTCCCAGTTTAAAAGCAATCTTCAAGGAATGACTAAAACTGTTCTCTTTTTTTTTCTATATTCTTTGTTTACATTCCAAATGATTTCCCCTTTCCCGGATCCCCCCTCCCCATATGTCCCATAAACCTTCTTCTTCCATCCCTTCTCCAATCACCTCCCTCCTTTGTTCTTACTATACAGAAACAGGTTGATTCTTTGGCTGCCGTGGTGCTTCAGAACTCACGTGGCTTAGATGTCCTGACATTTAAAGAAGGTGGTCTTTGCCTGTTCCTGCAAGAAAAATGCTGTTTCTAGGTCAACCAATCTGGGATATTTAGAAAATCCAGAAGTTACAGTCAGATATAAAAAATTTCAGGAATTGTGAGACCTCCAGTTCTGAGATATTAAAAAAATCTTATATGGAAGTAGACACTTCCTTTTGTAACACCTTTTCTTGTCATCTTTCTGAGGTTATTTGCTCCCTGCCTCATAAATCTTGTTTCTACATTTCTCCAATGGCAAATACAAAAAAAAAAAAAATTCTAACCAAACTATTAATGAGCTCCTGTTACAGGATTATGAGTTGCTGCCCACAGAAGATCAGCTGTCCACAAAGTACCTAATGTGAACATTTACCAAGTAGATCCCAATGGTGAAAGTCAGCTACACCACAAAATTGACAATGCCCCTACATAGCAGGAAGCAGTTTAAGAGACACGGCACCCTCATTACGTTTTCACCATTGGCTTCCCCCTGCTCGTTTTCTTCTCTTTACAATAATAAAAAGGGAGGGATGTTGGAACTAGGACTTCTGAAACCTGTGACATCACATAGACAACAACATGACATCTGTCACCAAAACAACCACCACCATATTCCCAGAATACATTGAGCTCACTTTTACCTCTCTCTCTCTCTCTCTCTCTCTCTCTCTCTCTCTCTCTCGCTCGCTCGCTCTCTCTCTCCCCCTTCTCTTTCCAGCATCTTCTTTGCCCTTTCCCCTCTCAATAAACCTCTTGTGGAACTGTTTGGCCTGGTGTGGTCCTTCTTAAGCCGTGCAATGTTCAAGATTATAACACAGACCCTATAAAATTCTTAGGATTCAGCTGCATAAGAAACAACTTGAATGAGTGTTCCAGGGAAAGCATGCATTAAAATTGTGCAGACTTCCAAGGGTCACAATGTAAGAGAGAGGTGTGTAAGGATGGGCCTTGTAGTTTGATTCCTAAGCCTGTGTTCTTAACACTATTCTGCACTTCTCAGGGCTTCCTGCTGGCTTCTGACTCCCATCTTGTTCCTTACTTGAGCAGAACTGGGATTGTGCTTTAGGTCTTCCCTAGGATTCTTATCCCTTACTCATGTGAGATCACAATTTTTGGACATTTTCTTGTTGTATGTATATGGAGTGTGGGTGGGCGGGGCAAAGAACAACTACAGATGCTGTTTTACCTTTCCTGTTTGTTTACTTTTGCCACATAGTTTCTAAACTGGCTTGTAACTAAGTGAACCTGCTACCCCAGTGCTGAGACTGAAAGTATATAGCACCGTTCCTGGATTTTACAACATGGGTTCTGAAGTTTGAACTTGGTCCTTATGCTTACAAAGTAAGAGTTTTATGGATTGAGAGTAATCTCCCCATTCTTTCTTTTTGCAGCTCTTTTATTTTAAAGAAAAAAGCAGTCTTCAGTTGTGACATCACATCTGTCTTTTATGCCCTGTAATTCAGTGTATGCTTTTCTTCAGGTTTCCATTTTTAATTTTCTTGCAGCACTGATCTCCCTTCCCTTTTTATTACCTAATTAATTGCATACTGCTTTATGGTACAATGGGGCCTGTTAGGGAAGGATGGCTCCGTTTTACCTTTGTGTCCCCATGACACAGAGCACATTGCATTCAACATAGCATGGGATCAATAACACTGCTAAATTGCAACAAGACACAACAAGATGTATTTCTCTCCATCTATTACCTCCAAACTGGTCTTTGGAGAGTCCTTTGTTGAAAGACTCCACGTTTATATAAAATTTAAAGGAGAATCTAAAAGCATGCTTTGGCAAAAAAAGAAATGTTCAGGGAAGAGTGGAAAACCCTAAATGTAGAGCAACAGAATAATGTATAGCTATATTGATTTGCAGGTATAATGAGATATATGTTATATGAAATTATGATATGATGATCAGATTATCTGTGTAATAAGAGAAGTGGAGAAAAGCATATCTAATCACCAGTTATAATGGTGACAACACAAATTAAACACACACACACACATGCCTCATATATGCTTCATATAATCTACATGTATATTTGTTGTATGTTTATAATTATGATGGTAAGACAAACCAAAAATAGAAAGAAAGGGGGTTATACTCCACTATTGTCAGGGAAGAAATAAGATAGAAAGACAAATACCCCTGAATATGCCTGGAATTTATATGATTGACTTTGTGATCAGAAAAAATGTTTTACATATTAACCAAGAAAACTCAAATCTTTAAACTATCATTTTTAAGCATTGAAATTTGAGTGAGGAACATGAATCTAATTATATGAATAGAGTTTTGACCCAAACTAGTATAGCTATTCAAATTCTCTTAAAACACATTAATTGAACTACATCTCCAGTGGGATGAACACTGTGGATCAAGATATCTTTCAATCAGTTTTAAACATCTGCAGCAGCTGTGATGGAAGTCTTCCCACCGCCATTTGCACCAGGGAGCTGGGAGACGCCACAGCCTTCTGTGCATAGCTCAGCAGGATAGAGAGATCTCCCAGCAGTACTTTCACTTTTGAGCTCAGAGGAGTAAGGACACAGGCTTACAGGCCCACAGGAGGAACAAACTCTAGCCAGAGACAAGAATACCAACTAGCACCAGATGGTGAAAGGCAAGCACAAGAACCCTACCAACTGAAACCAAGGCCACATAGCAACATCTGAGCCCAGTTCTCCCACCACAGCAAGTCCAGGATACCCCAACACACACAAAAATCAAGAGTTGGATTTAAAATCGTATTTCATGATGCTCATAGAGGGCTTCAAGAAAGACTTACGTAACTCCCTTAAAGAAATATGGGAGAACATCTATCAACAGGTAAAAGCCCTTGAAGAGGAAACATAAAAATCGTCCAACAAACCCAAAAGAAGATACCCACTCAAACATAAAAATAACATCAAAAATAACAGGAAGCAACAATTTCTATTCCATAATATCTCTTAACAACAATGGACTCAACTCCCCAATAAAAAGACATAGACTAATGATATATTTCTCATGTAAATCTTCAATTTTATCAGAAAATGTTTGCAATTTCCCTTTTAATTAATTTAGTAATTTCTTTTATGTCTACCATTTTATCTGCATTATTTTTCATGATAATTTTCAATTTTAATAAGTTTTTCTATATAGTTCCTCTATTTTATCAGAAATGTTTTCAATGTAAATCTTTGATTTTATCACAAATGTTTCTAATTCTACCTCTAATTAATTTAGAAAGAGTTTTTATGTCAACCATTCTTTATGTAAAAATTTTCCATGAAATAGTCAATTTTAACATATTTGTCTATTTATTTCTTAAATTTTTACTAGAAATACTTTCCATGTAAATCTTCAAAGTTATCTGAAATTGTTTATAATTCCACTTTCAATCAACTTAAAATTATCTTTATGCCTATCATTTTATCTATATAATTTCCATGATAATTTTTAATTTTAACATGTTTTTCTAAATATTTGTACAATTTTATCAGAAATATTTTCCATGTAAATCTTCAAGTATATCAGAAAATGTTTCTATCCCATATTTTAATTAATTTAGCAATGTTTTACATGTCTACCTCTTCACTCCTCCTAAATTTTTCATGAAAATTGTCAATTTTAACGTGTTTATCTGAAATATTTCCCATGTAATCTCTAATTTTATCACAAAGTGTTTTTACTTCTCTTTACTTCCTTTTTCAATAAATAAAAAAAATTAAAATCAACCATCGCCCCAAAAAAACACGTGCAGCAATTAACACTGATTTAGTGTTATATATCAACATTAATCTCAGTTGGTGATAACAACCGAGATTAATTTTTTTTTGCCACCACTGTGACTTAAATAAATGGATATTTACCTCATTGAGAAGTACACATTCTTGTATGTCTACAAGAGCAATTAGTATTTGGGAAAGGAAGAGAGATCTCATATTAAAGAAGTTAAATAAAAATAATGAACTGATCTTAGAATTTATTCCAAAGTAAATTTTAAATACATTTCTTCATTCAAAATAATACCTCATCTTCTAGCCTCACCCAGCTAAGGAGGAAGGTCTACATACAATGACCAATTCTGCCTCAGTGGGGTCCCCTAGCAATGACAATGTTGTCCCAAAATAATATTTATCAATACAAGATAACTGTTTTCTTTGGGAGATGTCTGACTACACATCTGGGATAAAAGAGTAAGATGAATCTAAAACCATCTTCCAGTAATCCAGCAATCTATTATACCTAAGTGGAAATATGCATCAAGAGTTATGGCAGCAAGCTTGATGAAAAACTCATTGGCCAGAAGAGAATAATAACTATTAGAAATATTAAACTGAGGCAGACTAGAACATCTTTTGTCATTGCTGTTTGCTGCTTCTGCTGGTGAGTTGTGAGGAGTTTCCTGGCCACACTCACTGGCAACCATGTCTGTTCAGGTGCAGGTGCAGGTTCTGCTTTACCATGGGCACAGATCAGGATGGAGCTGAAGCCAGACTGGGTCAAATTTACAGATGAAGGTGTCTACAAGAGTCACCTTCTGGACTGCAGCCCACATGACATCCTTGTTGGGATGCACATGGATTTAGGAGAATATACCAAAATTCATGACTTGGCCCTTGAGCAGATTTTGAAATTTCAAGTAAAGAAAGAGACCTATTTTTTCTTTAATTAGATGCTATGGATCACTTAAAGTCTTTTACTACAGAGTGTGATTGGAGTATTGAACTTGCCGAGAAACATCTGTCTGAAACAGAGGAGGAGATCAGTGCTGAAGTGTCAAGGCAGAAAAATATGTAAGTTAAATGAAAAAATAGGAAAACTTTTTGTTAAAGCTGAGCAGCTAGGAGCTGAAGGAAATGTGGATGAATCCCAGAAGATTCTTGTGGAAGTGGAGAAAGTTTGTGCAAAGAAAAAAGAAACAGAGGAAGAATATAGAAATTCCATCCAGTTTTCAACAGCAAAAACTCCATGTTTGGGAGGTTTGTTCAGCTTACTTTGACCTCCATGGTAATGACCATAGTCTTCCAGACCACTTCTGGAACAAGATCCACTTGGAGTTCATTCAGATATGAGAGGAGCTTGATCAGTTGAAGAAAACTGCTAGGGTCTGTCATTTTAACCCTTTAGACACTACATCTGGTAGAGACAAGCTTGGGCCTGTGGGGATGCAGATTCTGGGTGCCTAGCACCTAGGGTTGGTGCCCCGAGGAATATAATGGCAGCAGTGTTTGGAATGACGTAGGTATCTTGAGCTTTCACACAGCCCTAAGCTGCACTTGGCTGGGCTTTATGTATTTTTAACTTGGTAAAGAGCAGCTGAGATTTTTGTCTTGAACTTGTTCTGCTTCATTACCTCTCATGTACATTGTTTTTTGTTTGTTTCATTTTGAGATAGGTACTCACTTTGTAACTTAGGTTGGTTTGAATTCAGGATTCTCCTGATTCAGGCTTCTGCGTGATGACATGAAAAGTGTGTGCCTCCATGCTTGACTTGCATGCTTTTCCATTCTGCTTTTTCCATTCTCTTTACATACTGGGTCTGTGCTGGCTGGTTTTGTGTGTCAACTTGACATAGGCTAGAGTTATCACAGAGAAAGGAGCTTCAGTTGGGGAAGTGCCTCCATGAGATCCAGCTGTGGGGCATATTCTCAA
Source organism: Apodemus sylvaticus (assembly GCF_947179515.1). Lineage (NCBI taxonomy): Eukaryota > Metazoa > Chordata > Mammalia > Rodentia > Muridae > Apodemus > Apodemus sylvaticus. Next base: position 56,950,972 of record NC_067492.1, on the reverse strand, counting down.
CTAGTGACCAAGGGGGGAGGGTCCCTTGTGGGTGGTACCATCTCTGGGCTAGTATTATTGGGTTCTATAAGAGGGCAGGCTGAGCAAGGCAGGGGAAGCAAGTCAATAAGAAACATCCCTCCCGGGCCTGTGCATCAGCGCCTGCTTCCTGACCTGCTTGACTTCCAGTCCTGACTTCATTTAATGATGAACAGCAGTGTGGAAGTATAAGCTCAATATACCCTTTCCTCCACATCTTGCTTTGTGGTCATGACATTTGTGCAGGAATAGAAACCTTGGCTAAGACAAATTGGTACTAGCGTAGGGGGGTATTCCTGTGACAACCTGACCATGTTTTGAGGAGGACTGTGGAAAGAATTTGGAACCTTGAGCTAGAAGAGCCATTAGGATGTTAAGAGATCTGTGGAAAGATCTGTAGGAGCTTGGAAGACAATGTTAAGAACAGAGCAGAAGACGTAGGCCTGGCTTGTGAAATTTCAGAGAGAAGACTGTTCTCAGGGCCAGGTTTTGATGTTTATGATTCAGTAGTTTTGGTTAGCTGGGGCTGAAAAATCAGCTGTGATTAGCAAGATACCAGAACCATTAAAACAAACCTTTGTGTTACTGGGACTATTGATGCTGGTTAGCTGGAGCTAAGAAATTAGTGGTGATTAAGAAGAGAGCAGCATCACTGAGGTGAAATCTTCTGGGAAGTGTTTTCTTAGAGCACAGAGGTTGTGTTCCAGAGATAGCCATGGTTGTACTTTGTGCTGTGGCTGGACTTGGTACTGTATAAGAGTCACCCAGGTGGTACTGGTTTTGAAGGCATGAAGGGGTCATAAAGAGCAGCTGAGGTTCGACACTGTGAGAGGCTGCAGAAGGACATTAGTAAAGGTGCTCAGTTGTAGTTGAAGGTCCAGACCTGAAGGAGTCATGCAAAGGAGTTGAGGCTTGGCACCATGAAGAGAGCCTATCAGAGGCTACTGGTGAAGCCTAGTTACAGCAGAAAACAGCAGTGATTTGGAGTTGCCAATGCCATGATGACCATCAAGATCAGCAGCAGAAGTTAAGTACAGGCAGCTGGAGCCTAGAAGACACGGTATTTGCTACAAAGGGCAGAGCTGGAGAAGTGACCCAAGCCCTTGGAGGAGCCGGGAAGATTGTGAATTGGATCCCAGATATTGAACCACTAGAGTTTTAGTTTTGCTTTTGATTGTGACTGTGCCCTGATATTTTTCCCTCTTGAAGGAAGAAGATATTTTAGTGGAGCTCACAGTTAAGAGAGACTTTAATTTTTAAAAGACTGAATTTTAAAAGAATTTGGACATTTTGAAGGAAATGAACTTTTAATATGTAAAGACTGTGGGACTTTTAAAGTTATTTAGATTTTGAGGATAAATAAGAAAGTAAGGGTTGAGGCTTAATAGTGATGTGTTTGTGTGTCAAGTTGACAAAGGGTCAATTATACTAGCTGGTTTTGTGTGTCAACTTGACACAGGCTGGAATTATCACAGAGAAAGGAGCTTCAGCTGGGGAAGTGCCTCCATGAGATCCAACTGTGGGGCATTTTCTTAATTAGTGACCAAAGGGGAGAACCCCTTGTGGGTGGTACCATCTTTGGGCTGGCATTCTTGGGTTCTATAAGAGGGCAGACTGAGCTAGCCTGTGGAAGCAAGCCAGTAAGTAATATCCCTCCATGGCCTGTGCATCAGCTCCTGCTTCCTGACCTGCTTAAGTTCCAGTCCTGACTTCCTTTGGTGATGAACAGCAATGTGGAAGTGTAAGCTCAATAAACCCTTTCCTTGCTTCATGGTCATGATATTTGTGCAAGAATAGAAACCCTGACTAAGACAGGGTCATATTTCACATGCAAAGCATTGCTGTATTCCTATTTGCTTTGTTTTTGTTACACTGAAAACTTTTCTTACTAAAATTATTTTCTTAAAAAAATATTCTTAAAGAACAATTTTAAGCTTAGCCATAGTAGATTAGCTGGGAGTAGACTAGTCTCCTGCTCCAATTAGCTAGAAAATGAAATAAACATATGGATAAAACTAATTTCCAGGACATAGACAGTAGGAAATGATTCAATTATTTAATGCTGATGACAGTTATAATGACCCATATTTAAATCTACTACTTGGAAGCCTGTAGCAGGAGAATTACCATAAGTTTGAGGTAAGCTTAAATTATATGGTGAATCCTAGCTTAGCTCAGGCTAGAGTGAGACCATATTTCAAGAATAGAAAAAGCTGAGTGGTAGTCCTAAATCTTAGATACTGGTTCATTCAGGATCTTGGGAAAGTCGGACACTCCTGCTAAGTTAAATCAAAGAATGGGCCTAGTTTATCATACCTTGGTATGCCATATTTGGTTTATAGCCCTGGGTGGTCTGCTCTTTTCTGAAGGAAAATAGAGGAGAAATAGATCTAGAGGAAAGGAGAAGTGTCAGGGAGGCACTGGAATGAGAGGTAGTAGGAGAACTGCGGTTGGGATGTAATGTATGAGAAAATTAATTAGTTAATTAATTAAAAAAGAGCATCATCTGAGTATTTCAAATATATACAAATTATAGATCATAGACCCAGGGAGGAAAGAGTTGTGACTAGACAGAGATCCAACAATCTTCACACATTTCCTTGAGTCTGTGCATAAGTTTTCTTGAGTTAAGTGCAGAGCGCTTATAGATTATAAAGATTGAATAGATTATATAGATTAGATTATATAAAGAAACACAAGGACACATAATCCCCCAGCTCCTACATGTGGATAAAATCATGAAGGTTCTGATTGCCTGAATGGGAGAATCCTTGTTGAACACAGGCATTCTAAAATGAAAGTAGTTGGTGCAAAGTAGCTGAGATAATTTGAAGCACAGCTTCAAAACAAACCTCAGCAAGACCAAGTAGCAATCCACTAACTTAAATGCCTAGTAGAACAAAGTCCAACATGATTGGAAGGAAAACTTTTTGGTGGATTATTATAATGGTTCCATAGATATATAGTTGTGACAATTATACATTAATAATTGTACATTAATAATATGCAATTTATTATATGGTTTTGTATACCTATACAACTAAAATCATTCAATTTTTTGAGAAGACATTCCTCAAAACAAGATAAATGAATACCCAAGAGACACTGAAAATATTCTCGACTCTGCTAGTGATGAAGAGAAGGAAATTACAACCCAAAGAAGATTCCATTATATACCCAGCAATGTCCAAAATCCAAAAGATTGATTGTATGTCCAGGCAGAGGAATGCACTGGAACTCATGTGCTGTTGTGTTTGGCAGGAATCTAACATGATACAAGCAATTTTGAAAACTCCTTGGTTCTTTAAAAGTAAACATACACTTGCCAGACCACCCAGTCAGTCTACGCTCAGATATTACACCAAAAAATAGGAAAACATATGCACACAAAGACCTATGAATTAATGATTTAAGAATTAATGTTCCTGGAAGCTTCATTTATGAATGTCTTAGGACTAGAAACAACCTAGCTATATATCAGCTGATGATGAGGTATGTAAATTATCTTCTCTATACACAATGTTACTACTTAACAGCATAGCACTATAGTGATGGATAGATACACTAATGGGGAAGAATATGACAAGTATTATGCAAAAAGCCATGAGACACAAAAGAGTGTATATCTATGTAGTGGCTATTCCTGGTTGTCAACTTGACTATATCTGGAATGAACTACAATCCAGAATTGGAAGGCTCACCTATGATCCTAATCTGGAGGCTGAGTACAAGTTTCTGATCTGGATCTTGACATGGAGATCTTGAAGCATAGTGACTATGAATTCCAGAAGATTAAGATAAAGAGATCTCTGAGTTCAAGGTCAACTGGGATTAAAGATGCAGTGGCACACACCTTTAATCTGGGCCACACCCTCTGCTGGAGACCTATATAAGGGCATTGAAAGAAGGAAGACTTACTCTCACTCTTTCTTGCCTGCTTGTCCTTATGGGACTGCTAGATCTTTGGACTTGCATCCACAGCTGCCTCATGGGACTGAGCAACTGCTAGATCCTTGGATTTTCATCCACAGATGCTGCTGATCATTGTTGGTGTGTTGGACTACAAGCTGAAGTCATTGACAAATTCCCTAACTATATAGAAACTACCCATACAGGTCAGCATGCAGAAGAATGAGAATTGATATATCCTTTTCTCCTTGTACTGAGTTCAACTCCAAGTGGATCAAGGACCTCCACATAAAGCCAGACACACTGAAACTAATAGAAAAGAAACTGGGGAAGACCCTTGAGGACATGGGCACAGGGGAAAAGTTCCAGAACAGAACACCAATAGCTTACTCTCTAAGATCAAGAATTGACAAATGGGACCTCATAAAATTACAAAGTACCCTTAGTGAAAGAAGGTCTTGGAACGTTTCTTATCAGGCCCACCTTTATTACTACCCTTAGCAAAGGTAGTGCACAAAGAATATGAGACATTAGGGAATGTTATGAATAGTTTGTAGCAGGAAGAACACAGTATAAGAAAGTATAGGACTACTGAACTATTGCTTTATACAGATGCTTATGGTAAAGAAGGTAACAGATGGGTAAAAACATTGAAGGGCAGAAGGTCCTATAATATTCTTTAGATAATAGACATAGATTAGCTTTAGCCAGACCACCTTGGTGTTTGCTGTCTAGGACAGTACAGAGGGCTCTTATAATGAATATGTGCTAACTCTTAAAGCATTCTGACTTTTGATGGCAGAAGAAGGCTTATAACATACAAATTAGCCTGAAGGCCCAGGTTCTACTATTGCTTATCAACACAACTTTAATAAGTAACCACAAGTTAGACTCAGGATGCTACATGTCTGAGGTTCATGATCATAGTCTGCTTTTGATAATGGTTCATAGAGCAAGAGTTCCTGTGGGCACTATGTCATGTCTACTTACTGTTCTAATTAAGATGAAATGTACTTTGTTTAGCAACTGTTTGAGTGCTTCTGGAGATGTGCCAACCCTAACCTGTTCCTCAGTATACTATAAAAATATCTTGCTAAAAAGTAAAGTTGCAGCAGATTCAAACCACTCTCTGGTGTGTCTGTATGTCATTACCTCATTACCTCACCAAACCTGTGCCTTCTTGAGTACCAAAGGCCTGGTTTTCCCACAGTTGTGACTTCCCCAGCTGGGTCAGTCCATGGCAGATTTGGGCTAAAGAAAAGTTTCTTCATAATTTTAACATCATATTCATATTAAAACCCTATGTTGAGCTCTTTCATGTTCCTCTTAGTATCTATGTGATTATTTTACACATATGTGTATACCGATACATGTCAACAATATGCTGTTAATGGTTAGCAAGTAGCCATGGGATTTTAATATACTATCTTTCACATATTCTTATGATCTTACATGGTGTTATTTTGGAGATCTCTCAAAACCTTTCAATTGGTCTATTGTACTTTCAATAATGGTTAACCTAATAGTCCATGCCATGACTGCTGACTCAGCCATGTCTCTGTGGTTGGCTTATTACCTGATTTCTAGTTCCTTGGCAGAGCAATATTGAAATAAACACACTTATATTTACATTCTCTAGGAGGTATACTTTTGTTTTCCTAGGAGATATACTATTAACTGAAATGGCTGAATTAAAGGAAGTATGTTTTTCTAATTCTAAAAAAATGATGGATAAATTGTTTCCTACAGATAAAACACCCTTCATATGTGAGAGATTTATAAATAGATAGTTTCAAGGTGATCTTCATTGGTAACACTCTAGTAGTAACTTGACTTGAAGAGTTTTATTTCACAGAATCATACTCAGACTCTTCTTTTTCTTCCCTTCATCATTTCCCCCTATTTCCTTCTTTTTTTTGGATATTCTTGCATTTTTTATTTTGTATAATGTTGAAATGTATATAATGATGCCCCATTTATTAATACAATAGAATAGATAATTAGCACATTGATACCAAAGTAGGTGAGCAGTTCAAGTGGTAGGATAGAAAACATTATTTAAAGGAGATTGATGTACTGGGAACAAAACAATAATAGGTTCTCATGGCCATATTCTCTTAGTCTGCTCAGCTGTCATAAAAGAATATATGGAATGACTTAAAAAAAAAAAAAAAAACAGACAACTACCTTTCCATAGTTCAAAATGGAAGTTCAAAATGAAGACACTGGCAACAGGAGGATTCTCAGTCATTCCTCACACCCCAGATTTGTTTCTTTATGAGAACACTGATACTGTGGTATGAACAGACTACCCTGATGACCTCATTTAACCTTAATTACATCCTCATAGGTAATATCCAGATACAGTTATTATAGAGAGGCTGGGTCTTAAGTTATATGAATTTGAGGAAGGAATAAAATTTAGTTTCTAGCACACATAAACAAATAAGTACAAAGAGCTTGTAAGCTCTTTGTACTTATTTGTAAAGCACTTGCATGTAAAGGCACTTGCTGCCCAGCCTGATGAATTTGTTTTCTGAAAACCTACAGAGTAGAGAGAAATCTGAATTTCAAAAGTTGACCTCTGGCTTACACATGCCATAACACCAGGTCCCTCAACTAATTTTTTTAATTTTTAAAATATTTAAAAATTAATTTCATGTAGATAAATTATTAATAATATAAATAATGAATGAATCAAAGTATTACTAAGAGCCCATAGAATTATATTTACTATCTGGTGTCCTTGCTCACCCATGGCTTAATTCAGTAAAAGAAAGAATAGATAAGCTTGTATATTATGAAACTTTAATATTCTGTACAACAAAAGATGTCATAAACATACTCAATGGATGGAATCAAATAATAGATGTGAAATTTTTAATACTGCAAATAGATCAAGAGATATCTCTAATATAAAAATATGCTTGTGGTTTAACTAGGAATAGATTGTAAATGGATAGAAAGGACAGTTTGGGACTACACTTTTTTAAAATTGAAGTTTGACTTATAATGAAGACCCTAATATTTATCTATGTGTGGTGATTAATATTTATTGTTATCTTGGAAAGACATAGAATCACCTAGGCAACATGCCTCCAGGCATAGCTGTGATGGATTGCCTACTTTAGCCTAGCCTCTGGCCATGTCTGTGAGGGATTGTCTAGTGTAGGTTAAATAAGGTGGGACAATCTTTCTTAACTGTGGGCAGCATCATTCCATGGGATGTGGTCCTAGACTCAATGAAAGAGAAAGTAACATGAGCACTAGCATTCATTTTCTGCTTTCTGATGGTAGGTACAGTGTGAGCAGCTGTTTCGAGCTCTATCAACAATGACTTCTTCACCTTGACAGAATAAGGATACCCAACAGTTCTTGCCAAAGAGAAAACTAGTTAATATATTTTGAATCCTACAGTGTAGCTCTGAAAGTGTTCAAAATACAGAACATGGCCAACACTCAAAGGAATACGTTTTCCTTTTCCATGGGTCAACATTAGCTCTCAAAAAGTAACTACTGTTCTGATTTCTATCATCACCAATTAACATAGTGAACCTTTATAAGGCAGATACTTTATCAACTGAGCCACTCCTTTAAATATGTACGCCACATTCCTTTACATGAATTAGATGATTAGGGCACCATTAAGGGTTAAACTAATATCTTATCTGGCTAAGAAAAGCTCTTTGTTACTAAAGCAACAAAGGGTGATCCTTTCTACACTTCCTTATTTAAAAGAGGAAGATAGAGTAAAATGTATGGATCAAATAATCACTGCATTGTTACTTAAGGTTTTACAGTTGCTTTCCCATAAGAAATAGAGAACTTCAGCATTCCATGTCTTTCAGGGTAAATGTGACATTTGCAAGATATGTGCCCTTCCTGAAAACTTCTCATGGGATCTTCTCTGATCTCATGCCTGTGACTGACCCAATAGCAGCAGGTTCAGGGAAGTGACTAATCTATTTAGAATAAACATTTTTTTTTTTTTATAACCAGAGATGCTCAACCAGAAATTTAAAAACTGAAAGAACCTACTCCTCACCTGTAGCCACCTGTGGCTACAGGAACTAAGGTCACCTGGAAGGAAAGCTGAGAATGAAATAGAATGGGCAGGTGAAAGAAACAAGGAGCCAAGACAATGACTTTCTGATCAAGGCTCTATGTTTCACCAGTAGCTTCAAATTTAAAGGTGGGGGAAAACTCTTCCCCAAAAAGGCTGGGAACTGGTCTGCAAAACCAGTTTCATTGCTCAGAAGGTGGATGGCTCCACTCAGGAAGCTGCAGGTCCTTGAAGAACAATAGATTTAACCTTGGTCTGAGAACTCCACACTGGGTGGGAGGCTGTGGCTAGCACCAAGGTCTGAATTTCTGGCTCAAAGGCTGAGGGGAGGGTACAATTCCTCCCTTTTTATTTATTAAAAATTGACTGGGGCAAAAGATTTACTCATGCTCCACAGTCCTGTTTGGGAATTATGGTGACTGGCAGCCCCCACATAACTTAAGTCAAAGGTTATATATTCTCTCTTACCTATCTTCAAGATCATATGCAGCTTGTCTGTATTATTTGAAAAAAGCACAGTCTTATTAGTGTTTATTAATAAACAGCATTTCAGCACATGCCTCTGTCTTAGGTCGAGATGAATATTATAAATCTTTAGTTGCCCATCTCTGGCTGCAGGCCTTCATAGCACACCTTTTCCCCAGTTCAGACTAAGCCACAAAGGACCCACAAATATGCACTCAGTGCATTCCTTCATAGCAATGAAAAATTGCTATGGTGACTCACTGAGTTTTGCTGAAGGTGAGCTTGAGTAAAAACAACCAGCCTGCTAAAAATACAAAGTCAGAAATTAGAAGCAAAACAGGATTAACTTTTCTGAGACTGTCCCAAGGTATCCAATTCAGCTGCAAATTAGCAAAGATCAGACACAAAACCCAGCCTCCCTGTGTGTAGGAAGTGGCTTTGAGAATCAACAGAGACACTGTTACTTCTCAGGTATGATCCAGGTAAGCTGACTGATAAAGGTTTTTAGCCATCTTCATAATTTTAATCTCCAGTATTGGCTTTATTTCTAGACTAGTCTATGATTGAATCAGAATAACTGGTCAAATTAAAGGAAAGAGAAGAGTCTTTATAACGCCTCCTTTAGATTAATTTTTCTAAGTCAGTTTTCACAGTCTCCATGTTCTCTGTCCCACAGGTCTAAAAGTTTGAAGCAAGGCAGCTTATCAAATTTGGGACATAGCAAGCAAAGGTGGGTCAAGAACTTACACCCAATACAGCTTCCCTGTCACCATTGTCAGGGTACTCTGCAAGCTAGCAGGTCAGCATTATCTTCAGCATGCCACACCAATCACTCTGGCAGCTAGCATGCTTCTGCAGCATTCTGCAGAAAAAAAACACAAACATGCCCTGTTCCCCATACATGATGAGGATCATGCCATATGTCAATAAGTGTCCCCTTTCATCTCACCTAGGCATGAGTATGCCTAATTGTAGGATGCTATAGACACTCAGCAAGGAGTTCCTGGGCATCCAAAGTTTAAAACTTTTTAAAAATATAAAAGCATGATTTAAATAATGTGCATCTTTTTAAAGAAGATAATGTTTTAAAGTCCCACAATATCTTGTCCTTAAGAATTATAAAGAATTAAATTGCTATTAAATTGTTGTCAATGTTACTAGAAGTAAACATTTTACAATTATCATGATGCAAAGATAAAAACAGCCTTCTAAATCCATAATAATTTTGTATGGAGTAGACAGACCAGATTTTAATGCCTTCATATATTCTACATAGCCTTACTATCTTTCATGGATCTTACATTTGAACTTTATTTGAACCACCTGAATAGATATGCTAATAATGTTTCAACATGAAACTTCCTAGGTGGGATTTTCAGAACAAAAGCAGTTCCACAGAAGCCTCCACTGAAGAAGCTCTGACCTTTGCAGTAACTCAAATGTAAATATTTACAGAAGTCTCCTGCAAAGCAGCAGCTTCTACCTGCTGGATCTTTTCTTAATTAGAAATATGGGTTAAAATCTTGAGCTTATGATCAAACTGCAAATGACAGTTGATAGAACACATAGAAATATGGCAATTTAACCATAATTTTTAAGTTTCTCTTGCAATATTAGAGCATAACTACAACTTTGGAAAGCAAAGCCCAATTTTAAAACATCTGTTCTTAAGTATTAATTTTACAAGTTCGGCTGTCAGATCTTATATATGAATGCATGACTGTACAACTTTTAATACTTCATTAAAGACACATTGTTTTAAATCTTGTCCCTTATAATTCTAATTTCTAGGATAAGAATTACATAAAATATTATACCAATTTAGATGTATCTCAGAGGCCTATTTTTCCCTGGGTTGGCTCATGTCACATGTTGTTTAAAATGACTCCAACCCTGAGTTACCAGTTTTAAGCTAACTTTCTTTTTACCAATATTACATTTTTTAATCATGCCCAATTAAGTTATAAGCCAATACTCTATATCCAAGACATGCAAAACATATTTATACCTCTAAGACCTATCAGAAACAAAAATATTTCTCAGGAAACTGCAGGTCCTTGAACAATAGACTTCATCTTGGTTGTTAGTTGTTTCAAACTCTGGAACTTTGCTGTATGTAAAGATCTCAGAATGAATTTAGTTGCTACTAATTAAGTCACTATTAGGATAACAGCTTAACAGTTTCTATCTATTCTTTACCTATAAATGGTGAGGGAGTGATAATGCATCCTCCATGTGGTATGGTTGCCAAGATACACTTAGGTAAATAATATAGGAAGTGCACTTGCTAAGTAATTGAAGGAAGTTTACTACAGTATAAATTCTATTTTCCTATGTATAGGAAAATAGGGACAATCCTTATACCTGTGAATGATGTAGATGATGATAGTTTTTACAAAGTATTTACTGCTGTTTATCTAGAATTGTGACTTAAGTTTAAAATTGAGAGAGAAAGAAGGTTGTATTGCATATTTCAAATTCACAAAGACATCATCAGTTGACCTTAGCATCCCACTTCAGAGGGTTCACTTAAACAATCCAGGCATTTCAGTAGCTCTGGTCTTTAGAGTTTACAACTTTTGGTTATAGAAGAGAACTGAAAACTAGAGAAAATGCCCTTGACCGACAATGACTTGATGCAGACAGGTTCTTTCCAACACTCAGACCTTTACTAGTTTATCCAAGCCAAAAATTGAAAGGGAAAGGATCTAAGCAGCTCTGGAGTAGGAAAAAGAATACTAAGAAGTCTAAGGGAAATCACAGAGGATAATTGAGGGAGACTCCTGCAGAATGAACACTGGACAAAGTAGAGAGTTCCCACAAAGCTGCCCAAAGACAAACTCAAGACTAAGTTCAAGATGCTCAGCCGTTTTTGAGAATAAAAACATTGGAAGCAGCATTGGAAGCCAGCTGAAAACAAAGGATAGACCTACAGAAGTGTTTTCAGGCAACTAGAGCAAAGGACAGATGGCATTCAAATTGACAGCTTTGAGGAAAGTCCTGAGTCAATAGGAATGAGATTCCAGAAGACAAAAGGCAGCATTTCAGAGTGCTGTCAGCTTAAAATTCTATTCAGGGCTAAAGTGAAATGAAATAAGAACAACTTCAAACCACACAAAATTGAGAGTATATTACCAGTGTGCCAATGGCAAGGCACTGATTCTTTTCAAGCAAGAGAGAACAGTTCACAGAGTCAGAGAATAAGAGGAATGGAAAAAGTAAGTGCATGGTAAAATTTAAAAACAAATGATAGAAGCTTCTTGCCTTTAATAATCCATTGACATGTTTTTCCATCCTTTCATAACCACTAAAATAATACACAGTGTGAAAGCTAATAAGCATGTGACACATAGATATATTTAAAATATATAGTAAGGAAAGAAGTGAGAGGAAAGCAAATAAAAGTGAAGAAAATAATCACAAATGGCAAAAGTCTAGTTCTAACTCCACAGCTGGCAGTAATTACATTAATGAACACTGATTAAATATGCCCATAAATCATGAAGGTACTGAAATCAGATTAAAGGCAAAGGTGCTTTAAGATAAACATGTATAGTCTACAATATGTTATGTATCAACAAATGCTAATTCAAAATATATTAGCAAAAAATTTCACACACACACACACACACACACACACACACACGAAGTATATAAAGTCCCCAAACTTGGACTGAGAATTAACCAGTAATCTAAAAGATTGATAAATTCAAAGTCCATATACAAAAATCAAACTGGTGAAACAAATAGAAAATAAAAAGTTTAATAGTAACATATACTGTGCAGAGTCAGCTTCTGTTCTCACCAGATTTGCATTTCCCTGCCAGAGCCTTGAGGCATTGACCACCTACTGAGCTTACTTTGCAAAAGAATCCAGCAGAAACAAAGCAACAGAACTCAGCTGAAACAAAGGATAGGTCTTTGCCTGTATAAACTCAGAACTGAAAATTAAACTTTGAGCCTTGATCAGAAAACTTTATCTTGGCTTCTTTATTCCTCTCACCTAGCCCATCTGACCTACCCAGCCGCAGCTTTCTTTCCAGGTATCCAGTTTTCCAGTGGCCACAATATACAAATATACATTAGTAGATTAAATATGAAGTACTAAATCTAACACAGATAGGACTTTATTGTCTCATAACAAATACCAAAAGAAAATAGAAGACTTTTATGAATTAGAAGATTAAAAATTGTTAAAATCTCAATTCACTTTCAATTTGATCTGGATATTCAATATAATCCTGATCAGCACTACTATTTTTTGTGTGAAGATTATACAATTTGCTTTAGATTTTTATGCTTTTTTAAATGACCAAGGAGAACATAAGGAACTTGATGATGAAGAACCAAGTAATAAAATGATTATACTGCCAGATTCTGTAGAACAGATTCCCACTACCAGGAAACATCTGTTGAAGAATAGTCACATCATTATATTTGAAGACAAAACCCCATGGGAGGTGATGAAGATTGACTGAAATCGTACAACAGAACCCTGACACAGTGAGGTCAGCCTCCTTAGAAGAGGCAACATGAGATAGTGAACTCCCCTTCTCCACAATGGAGGACACTGTGGGAAGGTGCTAATCATTACACAGGAAAATAGCACAGATGTCATTACCAGGAACTGAACTAACTGGTGCTTTGAGCTTTGGACTTCTCAGCCTGAAACTACGAGGCTGTGATCACTGTGGTTTTGGGCACACAGTCCATGGTATGTTGTTATACTTCTCCAGCAGACTAATACAACCCATGCCAGAATTCTCTGAAAACTTTTATTTTTTTCCCATTACTCTGATATAGTATAGGCAACTGGGTAATAAAAGTCATTAGGTTTTAGCCACTGCTAGTAGTGGGGATGAGGCAACTAAATTTATTTATTTGTTTTTTTATTGGGTATTTATATGTTATGGTGTATTATATGTGTGTGATGCAAACACACAAATGTGCAAGAGATGTGCCCATCACATACATATAGAGACCAAATAGGACATTGGGTGTTTTCCTCTGTAGCTTTCTGCTTTGTTTCCTTTAGATAGGGTCTTTTGCTGAAAGTTCTGTTTCAGTGGCTAGTTAGTGCCAGTGCTTGACTCCACCTGTGTTCAATTCCCAGCAGTTACAGACTATCAAAATCATGCCCAGCTTTTGATAGGCTGCTAGAGATTCTATCTCAGGTGCTCATGCTTGCACAGTGACTATTTGTACCCACTGAGCTAACCCATAGCTCTATGAATTTGAATTTAGATGGGGCAATAAGTGGAAGCGAAAAATCAGAAAGTAACAAAATGGCAAGAGATGGTTTTAGTAAGAGGCAGGTGTATCAGACTCATGACTGTAGATGTTAAGGACTACATTTGGTCCTTCCTATGACAGTATTCCATTGATAAAGATAGTACTACATGCACTGAGAAAAAATTGTCTGTTTAATAATCTGTTCTGTTTCAACCAAATGGCAAGTAAGAAAGTTAACTAAGAGCACATATGTCACACTATTTATTTACAGAAATCAATCACAAAATCTTAAATTTAAATGAGAAACACAAAGACTTATTAGGGCACAAAATGAGCAGGAACTTGACCATACAGTATTATATTAAGCTGAAAAATTTATAGTTATTGAATGAAACAGATAAAGAAAATAATTATTACATAGAACAAACACTCATTTAGAATATATGATAAGATCCCACATTTAATATACACATTCATATACACAGATAAACATGTTTATGTATTCTGATGTCCGTTTCTTCAATAAGGAAAGACAAGAATGTAGAGAGCCTAATTTGGGTGCCATGCCACCTGGCAGGAACTTGACATCTATCAAGGTGAAGTTCCTCTCCTTCCTCAAGAAGCCTTTGAGTGGGAACTCCTGTACTAGCCATAATCCCTCCCCCACTTAGGGTGGAGCGCTCAGACCAAGGTGAAGCCCATTGTTCTTCAAGGACCTGCAGTTTCCTGAGAAACACTAGCTACCTGTGAAGCAACCTACCTGGTTCTACAGAGAAGTTTCCAGCCTTTGGGAGAAGCGTTTTCCTTCACCTATATATTTGGAGTCCTCCATTAAACTTTGAGACCTTGAACAGTGGGTGTTGTCTTGGTCTTGATCTCTTTTTGCTGCCTTCCCATACATCTACAGCTTCCCTTCCAGGTAACTTGTTCAGTGTAACTGTGGGCAGTTACACAAGAGAAAAACTGAGCAAAAGCCTTGAACAGCCTGAGGATATTTGATCACTCCAGATAACATAAAGAGGCTTAGTTTGCCTTCCTATTCCTCAGGGAGCTGCAAATTAAATAACATAATTAAAGACATGAGATAACTATATCCTGTCACCTGAGTGACCTATTTAAAAGACTCCCAGTATTGTGTAGCACAAGAGAGACTGGTCCTTAAACACACTGTTGATGGGAGTTTCAGTGGTATTGCCAGTTGGGAAAACTACACAGCACTAACAACTAAGACGATGTATACAAACTTTTTATCCTACATTTATATTCCTAGGTATGTATTTTACAAGAATATGTATGCATATAAGTACCAAATTATATATGGAGGTGTTTTTAAATTTTCTATTTTGAGTGTTTTGCTTGTGTGCTTGAGTATCATGTGTGTGAAGTGCTCATGGAGTCCAGAAAAGGGCAATCAAATCTTCTAGAATTATAGTTTGGGATGATAATGAGGAGCCTTTTTGGTGCTGAGAATCAAACTTTGGTCCTTTGTAAAAACTTCAAGTTCTCATCACCTCTAAACTGTGACTCAAGGCCTTATGTGGAGGTAGTTTGTAACAGTATTATTTAATCCAAGTAGGATTACCACTTGGAATATAATGGTGTATATTCACATCATTACTAAAATGAAGAACCAAGAAGCTATAAAAACAAGTGAATGTATACAGGATGAGGATGGTATGTCTTGATGCTTAGAGTATCAAGATGCAAGTGAATACAGGCCTCATGACTTAATTAGACCAAATTTCTGGCAGCATACATCAGGACAGTAGGTTACCTTTGGACAGTGAGCTGAGGATCAAGAGATCTCCCAGATTTTCTGGCAATGGTCTCTCTATAAATGCTTTTCACCTTGTGGTACTTTATGAAGTATTTTGAGCAAACTTCTGCACATGCATGTGTTTCAGTAAAATGTTTGTTAAAATATATGTAACAGTTGGAGGGGAGTTACTGAAAAAATAGAATCATCTTATTTCCCTCTCAATGTGTTGCAGCTCCTCTATGAATCAGTTATGATACTTCTGTGATGATCATTGTTATTGGAAGCCACAAAGTTTCTGGGAACCTGAAATTGACACAGAAGTGAGTCAGATCCAGAAAGAATAAATTGAAAGTTAGTAACACAGTCCAATTACCCAAAATGTCAATCTGAATGGTCCAGGCAAGGGAAGGAGCCAGGGAATGGAAAAATTAGGAAAAAGATAGTGCCAGTAGCTTTCAATTGCAGAAACAATTTGCAAATATTGGCAGACCATCTAGGGTTTGTTGCTAAGAGATGACAAAGGGCATTATATTTATCAGCTTTCTATCACATATCAAAGTACTTAGGAAATTAATCTATAAAGATGAAAGGTTTATTTTAGCTTATTTTTTCAGGGACTGCAGCCTGGGATTACAGGGACAGGTTGCTGGTGTGGTTTTGGATAGTTATGGTAGAGAGTAGGTGGGGAAGAAAGCTGCTCAGCTCAGGCCCAAGATGTGAACGACAGTGAGAAAGGGTCTGGATACAAGAAGAAAGATGTCCAATAGGAATTTGGAGGGCTTATAATGATTGATCCTAATTGTCAATCCCATTATTTTTTCCCCTCAGTAAAGCAGAACCTACAGATGAAGGCACCTATGTCAATTTCTCTGAGGACAAAGCAGTGTTGTTTGTTTGCTCAGCTTTCTTCTTTCTGGCAAGTGTAGCTGTGCTGCTACTGTTGCCTCCGCAACCACTGTTCCCCACTGTCTTCAGAATCCAGCTCCTTAGAACTTCCAGTGTAGACTGAAAACTAGTGGCTCTCCAGGAATCCTCGCAGCCTTCAGCACTGCATCATAGAGACTCTTGAGATATCCAATGGATTGAGTGGATACAGGGTTCTGATCTCTCCAGTATGCAGATGGCCATTGCTAGACTGTCTAGACTCCCATTGTATAGGTAAATTCAACAAATAATTTTTCTAATATATATTTACTCAACCAGTTCTGTCCCTTTAGAGAATTCTACTAGAGGTACTACTTAGAGATGGAATTAGGTTTGGAGACCTCTGAAATCTTACTTTCTTCTTAATTTATAGCTTAATTCTTCAAGGGCCTTATAGAGCCACCATGGTTACTGGCATAGGGCAGGCAAGGTACCATTCACAATTTTTGTTTTGTTTTTTAGAGATAGGGTCTCTCTGTGTAGTCCTACCTGATAAGGGACCCTCCTTCCCCTACTTTCTAAAGGTCCTGCTACATTAAAAGAGTTCCATGCTTAGGCTCCAGTCTCTTAATCAGGAATCATTAGTGGATACTTAAAATTCAAATTTGGTTGTTTTCAGCATGTGAGTACACTTATTTTCCATTGTGAAAAATAGCAGGATCACGATTTTTTTTCTTATAATCCCTGTGACTACCAGGAATTCACAAAGAACCTAGACAGGTATTTATTGAGAATTGTTGATGACAATTCTTCTGAGAAAAGTCATTTCATAGATACTTCATACACCTGAAACATAAACATTGATTTACTTTATTTATCATTGTTCCCTACTCACAAGGCATAACTGATGCCTAAATCTATGTCTTGTAGTGATTGGTACTACTTAGAGATGGAATTAGGTTTAGAAACCTCTGTAATCTTACTTTCTTCTTAATTCATAATTTAATTCTTCAAGGGCCTTATAGAGCCACCATGGTCACTGGCATAGGGCAGGCAAGGCACCATTCACAATTTTTGTTTTGTTTTTTAAAGACAGGGTCTCTCTGTGTAGTCCTGACTTTCCTGAAACTTATAGTGTAGACCAGGTTGCCATCATTCACACTTTTTTTGGTGAGAATGTTTTTATTAATTATTTTTATACACTCCATATTTTATATTTTATTCCCCACCCTGCAAACTCCTGTCTACCCTTTGACTGTTCTACATCCCATACCACCTCCCCTTCCCCTGTGTCCACATGAATGTCCCTACCCCCCACCCCATCTGACCTCTAAACTCCTTGGGGTCTCCAGTCTCTTGAGGGTTAGGACCATCATCTCTGGATGAACACAGACCAAGCAGTCCTCTATTGTATGTGTGCTAGGGGGCCTCATATCAGCTGGTGAATGCTGCCTGTTTGGTGGTCCAGCATTTGAGAGATCTCAGAGGTCCAGGTTAATTGAGACTGCTGGTCTTCCTACAGGATTGCCCTCTTCCTTATCTTCTTGCAGCCATTCCTTAATTCAACCACAGATGTCAGCAGTTTCCATTCATTCGTTGGGTGCAAATATCTGCATCTGACTCTTTCAGCTACTTGTTGGGTCTTCAGGAGTGCGGTCATGCTAGGCCCTTTTTTGTGAGCTCTCCATAGACTCAGTGTTAGGACTTGGGACATCCCCTTGCACTGGATCCCAGTTTGAGCTTGTCCCTGGACCTTCCTTTCCTCTGGCTCCTCTCCACTTCCATTCCTGTAATTCTTTCAGACAGGAACAATTATGATTCAAAGTTATGGCTGTAGGATGAACCCCTCTCCTCATTTGAAGCCCTGTCTTCCTGCTGGAGGTAGGCTCTATAAGTTCCCTCTCTCTACTATCAGGCATGGTTGCTCCTTTAGTTCTATGGTCTCTGGTACATTCTCGAGGGTCCCCCCCCCCCCTTCTCTCTCCTGAGGTTGCCTGTTTCCATTCTTTCTACTGGCCCTCAGGGCTTCAGTCTTTTTTCCTCCCATAATGTCAGATCTGGTTCCCTTTCCCCTCTCTCCCCACTCTCTCTCCTCTCCCTCACCCTGTCTACTTTTCCACCCAGGTCCTTCCCTCCCTCCCCACTTGTGATTGCTTTCTTCTCCCTTCCAAGTGGGACTGAGGTGTCCTCACATGGGCACTTCAGCTTATTGACCTTTTTGATTTCTGTGGACTATATCTCAGGTATTATGTATTGTGGGGTGTTGGCTAATATCCACTTATTAATGAGTACATACCATGAATGTCCTTTTGCATCTGAGTTACCTCACTCACGGTAATATTTTCTAGTTCCATCTATTTGCCTGCAAAACTTAGGATGTTCTTGTTCTTAATAGCTGAAACAACTCCCTTCACAATAGCTTCAAATAATATAAAATATTTTGGAATAACTCTAACCAAACAAGTGAAAGAGCTGTATGACAATAAACTGAAGTCTCTTAAGAAAGAAATCAAAGAAGATCTCAGAAAATGGAGAGATCTCCCTTGTTCGTGGATTGACAGAATTGACATAGTAAATATGGTCATCCTATCAAAGGTAATCTATAGATTCAATGCAATCCCTATCAAAATCCCAACACAATTCTTCATAGACATGGAAAGAGCAATTCTCAAATTCATCTGGAAAGGCAAAAAATTCAGAATAGCAAAAACAATTCTTAATAGTAGAAGAACTTCTGGGGTTAATCATAATCCCTGACCTCAAGCTTTACTACAGAGCAATAGTGATAAAAACTTCATGGTATTGGTCAGAAACCAATGTTGATCAATGGAATAAAATTGAAAACCCAGAAATAAAATCACACACCTATGGACACTTGATCTTTGACAAAGAAGCCAAAAATATACAATGGAAAAAAAAGAAAGCATATTTAATAAATGGTGTTGGTCTAACTGGCTGTCTGTCTGTAGAAATATGAAAATTGACAGATATTTGTCACCTTGCACAAAACTCAAGTCCAAGGACCTCAACATAAAACCAGATACATGGAATCTAATGGAAAAGAAAGTGGGAAAGAGCCTTGAACTCATTGGCACAGGGGAAAACTTCCTAAACAGAACTCCAGTGGCTCATGCTCTATGATCAAGAATTGATAAATGGGATCTTATGAAACTGGAAAGTGTCTGTAAGGCAAAGAACATGTAGTAAATAAGACAAATATACAACCTACAGAATGGGAAAAAAAATCTTCACTAACCATATATCAGAAGGATAATATCCAAAACTTATGAAGAACTCAAGAAGCTAATCACAAAAAACAAACAACCCAATCAAAAAATGGGGTATAGAACTAAGCCAAGATTTCACAACTGAGGAATCTAGAATGGCTGAGAAGCACCTAAAAAAAATGTTCAAAGTCATTTGTGATCACTGAAATGCAAATCTAAAACACCCTAAGATTCCACCTTACACCAATCAGAATGGCTAAGATCAAAACCTCAGGTGACAACACATGTTGAAGAGGATGTGGAAAAAGAGGAACTCTCCTTCATTGCTGGTGGGAATGCAAACTGGTACAACCACTTTGGAAATCAATCTGGATTTCCTCAGAAAATTGGTAGTAGATCTTCCTGAAGACCAGCTATACCACTTTTGGGAATATACCCCCCAAAATGCCCTACCATGCCACAGGGGCATGTGTTCCACTACATACATAGCAACCTTATTTATGATAGCCAGAAGCTGGAAACAACCTAGATGTCCCATGAGAGAAGAATGGATACAGAACATGTGGTTCATTTATATCATTTACACTTTTAAAGAAAACTATTTGGGCTGGAGAGACTGCTCAGTACTTAAGTGTGTATACTGCTCTTAAGGAAGACCTTCAGTTCCCAGTACCTACTCCCAGGCAATTCATTTTTAGAGAATCTGATTCCCACTTTCAGAGTCCATGGACACTAGCACTCACATGTACCCCCACCCCAACAAACATGTAAGTACCTGCAACTAAAACCAAATCTTCTAAAAAGAAGACTTTGAGAAGACTAGCAGTTCTCTCTATATTTGATACAACTTGACACACAGATGTTGGAGTTTTCTATGATGAACAGTTTTGTCTTGTTTTGGTTTATCTAAGTTTCTTTGTCTTTACTGGTCTGCTCAAATTTTCTGTTTTCTTGTGATGCTGTTTTGATAGATTATAAATTCTAAATTTTTATGTTCTTCTTGGTTATTAAAATTACTGGTTTATGATTCTGCATAGTTATCTCATTCTCCTTTGTATTTTTATATCCTGGGCAATTATGTCGTTTTGATTTCTAATTCTATTTGAGACTTCCCTATCGGTCTTTTAAAAGATTCATAAACCTAGAGATTTTATGTTTGATTCTTTTTGTAACTCCAAGTGTATACGTTCCATTTTTCTTAGTTTCTAGCTACCAATTTTCTAGTTTTCAATATATTTATTTCTGTATTCATCTTTGTTATTGCTATTGCTCCACTGTGCTTCCATTGTATTTCTTTGGACTCATGATAGGAATTTTCATCTTGCTTTAAAAATATGGTTCTTCAATTTTACATTTGTAAAATAAAAATCATTTTCTTACTGTTACTGATTTCAAGTTGCATAGATATGTAGTGAGAGAAGAAAGATTATTTTATTTCTGATACTAAATTTGCTATAGCTTGTTCTGTGGCCTAAGATATGCTTTACCTTATATGTGTTCTATAATCACCCAGAAAGAATGCATCACTACGCTGGTCTAACGGTGTCCATCAGAGTCGTTAGGTCTCTTAAGTCCATTTAGTATGCTACATTGAAAGTGCACTTCAAGTCTATTGTTTCCTTATTGATATTCTTTTTTTAATTAATTAATTTTTATTTGATGTTTTCTTTATTTACATTTTAAATGTTCTCCCATTTCCTGGTTTCCCCTCCCAAAACCCCATTCTCCCTTCCCTCCCTGCCCACCAACCCACCCATTCTCTAGTCCCTGTCCTAGCATTCACTGATACTGGGGCATCCAGCCTTCACAGGACAAAGGGCCTCACCTCCCACTGATGTCCAACAAGGCTGTCCTCTGCTGCATATGTGGCTGCAGCAATGGGTCCCTTCATGTCTACACTTTGGTTGGTGATTTAGTCCCTGGTAGCTCTGGTGGGTACTGGTTGGTTCATATTGTTGTTCCTCCAAGGGGGCTGTGAACCCATTCTGGTCCTTGGGTCCTTTATCTAGCTCCTTTATTGGGGATCCTATACTAAGTCCAATGGTTGGCTGTGAGCATCCACCTCTGTATTTGTCAGTCACTGGCAGACTATCTCAGGAGATAGCCATAATAGGCTCCTGTCAGCAAGCACTGGTAGACATCCACAATAGTGTCTGGGTTTGGTAACTGTATATGGGATGGATCCCCAGGTAGTTCAGTCTCCAGATCAGATGGCTTTTCCTTCAGTCTCTGTTCTATACTTTGTGTCTGTATCTCCTCCCATGGTATTTTGTTTCTCCTTCTAAGAAGGACTGAAGTATTCAAACTTTGGTTTTCCTTCTTCTTGAGCTTCATTTGATCTGTGAATTGTATCTTGAGTATTTCCCTAGCTTTGGGCTAATATCCATTTATCAGTGAGTGCATACCATAGTTGTTCTTTTATGATTAGGTTACCTCACTCAGGATGATATTTTCTAGTTCCTTCCATTTGCCCAAGAATTTCATGGATTCATTGTTTTAAATAGCAGAATGGTAAGCCATTGTGTAAATGTAAAAAATATATATCCATTCCTCTGTTAAGGGACATCTGGGTTCTTTCCAGCTTCTGGCTATTATAAATAAGGCCACTATAAACATAGTGGAGCATGTGTCCTTATTATAAGTTGGATCATCTTCTGAGTAAATGCCTAGGAGTGGAATACCTGGGTCCTCAAGTAGTATTATGTTCAGTTTTCTGAGGAACAACCAAACTGATTTCCAGAGTAGTTTTAATAGCTGGCAATCCAACCAGCAATGGAAGAGTGTTCCTCTTTCTCCAAATTCTTGCCAGCATCTGCTGTGACCTGAGTTTTTTATCTTAACCATTCTGACTGATGTGAGGTGGAATCTCAAGGTTGTTTTGATTTGCAATTACCTGGTGACTAAGGATGTTGAACCTTTCTTTAGGTACATCTCAGTCATGCAGTATTCCTCAGTTGAAAATTCTTTCATAAGCTCTCTACCCCATTTTTCAGTAAAGTTATTTAGTTCTCTGGAATCTAACTTCACGAGTTCTTTGTATATATTGGATATTAGTCCTCTACTGGATGTAGGGTTGATAAAGATCTTTTCTCAATCTGTTAGTTGCCATTTTGTCCTATTGACAGTTTTCTTTGCCTTACAGAAACTTTGCAATTTTATGAGGTCACATTTGTCAATTCTTGATCTTAGAGCATAAGCTATTGGTTCAGGAAAATTTCCCCTGTGCCCATGTGCTTGAGGCTCTTCCCCACTTTCTTTTCAGTTAGTTTCAGTGTATCTGGTTTTATGTGGGGGTCCTTGATCTACTTGGATTTGAGCTTTGTACAAGGAGATAAGAATGGATTGATTTGCATGCTAACTGCCAGT
This sequence comes from Apodemus sylvaticus, assembly GCF_947179515.1. Taxonomy (NCBI): domain Eukaryota; kingdom Metazoa; phylum Chordata; class Mammalia; order Rodentia; family Muridae; genus Apodemus; species Apodemus sylvaticus. Next base: position 56,928,069 of record NC_067492.1, on the reverse strand, counting down.
TGAATCGGCACAATTGTTGAAAATGCTGTTTTTTTCTACTGGATGGTTTTAGCTCCTTTGCCAAAGATCAAGAGAGCATATGTATGTGGGTTCATTTCTGGGTATTCAATTCTATTCCATTGATCTACCCAGCTGTCACTGTAACCATACCATGCACTTTTAAATCACGATTACTTTGCACTACAACATAATGCCAGGGATCATGATTCTGTCAGAATTTTTTTTATTACTGAAAATTGTTTTCAATATCCTGGGTTTTTTTGTTAGAGGTGGAATTATAATTATGTGGCTATCTCCTCTTTGTTTTCTTAATAGAAGTTTATTTTCTTGCTTTTACTATGGTGTAGTTTACTTGTTTTTGTTGATGTTTTCCATCTGTTATCCTCTGAAGGGCTGAATTTATGGAAAGATATTGTTTAAATTTGTTTTTCTTATAGAATATCTTGGTTTCTTCATCTATGGTAACTGAGAGTTTTTCCGGGTATAATAGCCTGAGCTGGCATTTGTGTTTTTAAAGTGTCTGTGTGATATCTGCCCTGGATCTTCTGGCTTTTAGAGTCTCTGCAGAGAAGTTTGGTGTAATTCTGATAGATCTGCCTTTATGTTACTTGACCTTTTTTCCTTACTGCATTTAGTATTCTTTCTTTGTTTTATGCATTTGGTTTTTGACTATTATGTGACTGGAGAAATTACATTTCTGGTCCAGGCTATTTGGAAGCAATAATCATTTTCCTTAAAATCTCTTAATGTCATTGGACTCAATTCTCCAATAAAAAGACATAGACTAACAGAGTGGATACATAAACAGGATCCCAAATTTTGTTGTATACAGGAAACCTACCTCAGTGGCAAAGACAGACACTACCTAAGAGTAGAAGGATGGAAAACAATTTTCCATGCAAGTGGTCCCAAGAAACAATCAGGAGTAGCCATTCTAATATCCAATAAAATCGAGTTTCAACCTAAAGTTATCAAAAAAAGATAAGTAAGGACACTTCATACTCATCAAAGGAAAAATCTACAAAGAAGAACTTTCAATTCTGAACATCTATGCTCACATGCAAGGGCCCCCACATTCATAAAAGAAACTTTACAAAAGCTTAAAGCACACATTGTACCTCACATAATAATAGTGGAAGACTTTAACATGCTGCTCTCATCAATGAATAGATCATGAAAACAAACACTAAAAATAAAAACAGTGAAACTAACAATAGTTATGAACCAAGTGGTTTTAACAGATATCTATGGAACATTTTATCCTAAAACAAAAGAATATACCTTCTTCTCAGCACTTTATGGTACCATCTCCAAAACTGATCATATAATTGGTCACAGGACAGGCCTCAACAGATAACGAAGATTGAAATTATCAAATGCATCCTATCAGCAAACATGGACTCAGTTAACCTAAAGATTAACTCTTTAGTAACAAGAAAAACAATAGAAAGCCTATATATATATATTTGGAAGGTGAGCAACACTGTATTCAAAGACAACTAAATGGAGAGAATTTTGATGAATTCCAACTAAAATCAGGGACTAGACAAGGCTGCCCTTTCTCTCTGTACCTATTCAAAACAGTACTCAGAGTCCTAGCCAGAGCAATTAGATAACAAAAAGAAGTCAAAGGGATACAAATTAGAAAGGAACAAGTCAAAAAATCACTACTCACAGATACTATGAGAGTATACCTAAGTGACTCCAAAAATTCCACTAGAGGACTCCTAAACCTGATAGGCAACTTCAGCAATGTGGCTGGATATAAAGTTAACTCAAACAAATCAGTGACCTTCTTCTACTCAAAGGATAAACAGGCTGAGAAAGAAATTAGAGAAACAACTCCATTTACAATAGTTCCAAATAATATAAAATACCTTGGTGTGACTCTAACTAAGCAAGTGAAAGATCTATATGATGAGAACTTCAAGTCTGTGAAGAAAGAAATTAAAGAAGATCTCACAAGATGGAAAGATCTCTCATGTTCATGGATTGGCAGGGGTAATATAGTAAAAATCAAAATTGTGGATATTTCAGTTCTTCTTAGAAGGGGGAACAAAGCACGCATGGGAGGAAATGCAGAACAAAGTATGGAGAAGAAAATGAAGGAAAGGCCATCCAGAGACTGTCCCACCTGGGGATCCATCCCATACACAGTTACCAAATCCAGACAATATTGTGGATGCTGGGAAGTGCTTGCTGGAGCCTGATATAGGTGTCTCCTGAGAGGCTTTGCCAGTTCATGACAAATAGAGAGAGGGATGCTCTCAGCCAACCACTGAACTGAGGATAGAGTCCTCAATTGAGGAGCTAGAGAAAGGACCTAAGGTGTTGAAATGTTTTTCAGCCCCATATGAGGAACAACAATATGAGCCAACCAGTATCCCAAGAACTCCTAGGGATTTAATCAGCAACCAAAGAGTACACATGGAGGGACCCATGATACCAACAACATGTCTAGCAGAGGATGGCTTTGTTGGACTTCAATTAAGGGGGAGGCCCTTGGACCAGTGAAGACTTGATGTTCCCGTATAGGGGAATGCCAGGACAGGGAAGCAGAAATGAGTGTGTTGTTGAGCAGGGGCAGGGGGGTAGTGAGGGGGGGGGGGTTGAAGGGGAATCCAAGAAAGTAGATAACATTTGAAATGTAAATAAAGAAAATATCTAATAAAAAAGGGATTTTTGTTGTTTTCTCTTTAAGAGCTTCTACCTGTTTACCTATATTCTTTTGTATTTCTTGCATTTTATGTCCTTCTTAAAGTTCTCTATCTGCATCATAATATGTGACATTACATGTATATCTTGTTT